>NC_069505.1:264785020-264897520 GCF_027579735.1 Bombina bombina | reverse complement strand
CTACCGCTGGTATTTAGAGTCAGTCAGGAAAGGGTCTAACGCTCACTTTGCAGCCGCAACTTTTCCATACCGCAGATCCCCCTACGCCATTTGCGTATCCTATCTTTTCAATGGGATCTTTCTAACGCTGGTATTTAGAGTCTTGGCTGAAGTGAGCGTTAGAAATCTAACGACAAAACTCCAGCCGCAGAAAAAAGTCAGTAGTTAAGAGCTTTCTGGGCTAACGCCGGTTTATAAAGCTCTTAACTACTGTGCTCTAAAGTACACTAACACCCATAAACTACCTATGTACCCCTAAACCGAGGTCCCCCCACATCGCCGCCACTCTATTAAAATTTTTTAACCCCTAATCTGCCGACCGCACACCGCCGCCACCTACGTTATCCCTATGTACCCCTAATCTGCTGCCCCTAATACCGCCGACCCCTATATTATATTTATTAACCCCTAATCTGCCGCCCCCGCTATCGCTGACCCCTGCATATTATTATTAACCCCTAATCTGCCGCTCCGTACACCGCCGCAACCTACGTTATCTCTATGTACCCCTAATCTGCTGCCCCTAACACCGCCGACCCCTATATTATATTTATTAACCCCTAATCTGCCGCCCCCAACGTCGCCTCCACCTACCTACACTTATTAACCCCTAATCTGCCGACCGGATCTCGCCGCTACTATAATAAATGTATTAGCCCCTAAAGCTAAGTCTAACCCTAACACTAACACCCCCCTAAATTAAATATAATTTAAATCTAATGGAATAAATTAACTCTTATTAAATAAATTAATCCTATTTAAATCTAAATACTTACCTGTAAAATAAACCCTAATATAGCTACAATATAAATTATAATTATATTGTAGCTATTTTAGGATTAATATTTATTTTACAGGCAACTTTGTAATTATTTTAACCAGGTACAATAGCTATTAAATAGTTAATAACTATTTAATAGTTACCTAGTTAAAATAATTACAAAATTACCTGTAAAATAAATCCTAACCTAAGTTACAATTAAACCTAACACTACACTAGCAATAAATAAATTAAATAAACTACCTACAATTATCTACAATTAAACCTAACACTACACTATCAATAAATAAATTAAATAAAATACCTACAAATAAATACAATTAAATAAACTAACTAAAGTACAAAAAATAAAAAAGAACTAAGTTACAAAAAATAAAAAAATATTTACAAACATTAGAAAAATATTACAACAATTTTAAACTAATTACACCTACTCTAAGCTCCCTAATAAAATAACAAAGCCCCCCAAAATAAAAAAATGCCCTACCCTATTCTAAAATTAAAATAGAAAAGCTCTTTTACCTTACCAGCCCTTAAAAGGGCCATTTGCGGGGCATGCCCCAAATAATTCAGCTCTTTTGCCTGGAGAAAAAAAACAAATAATACCCCCCCCCCCAACATTACAACCCACCACCCCATACCCCTAATCTAACCCAAACCCCCCTTAAATAAACCTAACACTAAGCCCCTGAAGATCTTCCTACCTTATCTTCACCACACCGGGTATCACACCGATCCGTCTTGGCTCCGATGTCTTGATCCAAGCCCAAGCGGGGGGCTGAAGACATCCATCTTCTGGCTGAAGTCTTGATCCAAGTGGGCAGAAGAGGACATCCGGACCGGCAAACATCTGCATCCAAGCCGCATCTTCTATGTTCTTCCATCCGATGACGACCGGCTGACCTTCAAGACCTCCACCGCGGATCCATCCTCTTCTTCCGACGACTAAACGACGAATGAAGGTTCCTTTAAGGGACGTCATCCAAGATGGCGTCCCTCGAATTCCGATTGGCTGATAGAATGCGAGCTCAAGCTGATTGGCTGATCGGATCAGCCAATCGGATTGAACTTGAATCTGATTGGCTGATTCCATCAGCCAATCAGAATTTTCCTACCTTAATTCCGATTGGCTGATAGAATCCTATCAGCCAATCGGATTTCGAGGGACGCCATCTTGGATGACGTCCCTTAAAGGAACCTTCATTCGTCGTCTAGTCGTCGGAAGAAGAGGATGGATCCGCGGTGGAGGTCTTGAAGATCAGCCGGTCGTCATCGGATGGAAGAACATAGAAGATGCGACTTGGATGCAGATGTTTGCCGGTCTGGATGTCCTCTTCTGCCCACTTGGATCAAGACGTCAGCCGGAGGATGGATGTCTTCAGCCCCCCGCTTGGGCTTGGATCAAGACATCGGAGCCAGGACGGATCGGTGTGATACCCGGTGTGGTGAAGATAAGGTAGGAAGATCTTCAGGGGCTTAGTGTTAGGTTTATTTAAGGGGGGTTTGGGTTAGATTAGGGGTATGTGGGTGGTGGGTTGTAATGTTGGGGGGGGTATTGTATGTTTTTTTTCTCCAGGCAAAAGAGCTGAATTCTTTGGGGCATGCCCCGCAAATGGCCCTTTTAAGGGCTGGTAAGGTAAAAGAGCTTTTCTATTTTAATTTTAGAATAGGGTAGGGCATTTTTTTATTTTGGGGGCTTTGTTATTTTATTAGGGGGCTTAGAGTAGGTGTAATTAGTTTAAAATTGTTGTAATATTTTTCTAATGTTTATAAATATTTTTTTATTTTTTGCAACTTATTTCTTTTTTATTTTTTGTACTTTAGTTAGTTTATTTAATTGTATTTATTTGTAGGTATTTTATTTAATTTATTTATTGATAGTGTAGTGTTAGGTTTAATTGTAGATAATTGTAGGTAGTTTATTTAATGTATTTATTGCTAGTGTAGTGTTAGGTTTAATTGTAACTTAGGTTAGGATTTATTTTACAGGTAATTTTGTAATTATTTTAACTAGGTAACTATTAAATAGTTATTAACTATTTAATAGCTATTGTACCTGGTTAAAATAATTACAAAGTTGCCTGTAAAATAAATATTAATCCTAAAATAGCTACAATATAATTATAATTTATATTGTAGCTATATTAGGGTTTATTTTACAGGTAAGTATTTAGATTTAAATAGGATTAATTTATTTAATAAGAGTTAATTTATTTTGTTAGATTTAAATTATATTTAACTTAGGGGGGTGTTAGTGTTAGGGTTAGACTTAGCTTTAGGGGTTAATACATTTATTAGAGTAGCGGCGAGCTCCAGTCGGCAGATTAGGGGTTAATAAGTGTAGGTAGGTGGAGGCGACGTTGGGGGTGGCAGATTAGGGGTTAATAAATATAATATAGGGGTCGGCGGTGTTAGGGGCAGCAGATTAGGTGTACATAGGGATAATGTAGGTTGCGGCAGTGTACGGAGCGGCAGATTAGGGGTTAATAATAATATGCAGGGGTCAGCGATAGCGGGGGCGGCAGATTAAGGGTTAATAAGTGTATGGTTAGGGGTGTTTAGGCTTGGGGTACATGTTAGGGTGTTAGGTGCAGACTTAGGAAGTGTTTCCCCATAGGATACAATGGGGCTGCGTTAGGAGCTGAATGCTGCTTTTTTGCAGGTGTTAGGTTTTTTTTCAGCTCAAACAGCCCCATTGTTTTCTATGGGGGAAATCGTGCACAAGCACGTTTTTGAAGCTGGCCGCGTCCGTAAGCACCGCTGGTATCGAGAGTTGAAGTGGCGGTAAATATGCTCTACGCTCCCTTTTTTGGAGCCTAACGCAGCCCTTCTGTGAACTCTAAATACCAGCGGTATTTAAAAGGTGCGGGAGAAAAAATACACGCGTAGCTAACGCACCCCTTTGGCCGCAGAACTCTAAATCTAGCCGTTATTCTTGTACATGCTCAGTAGGAGCTGGTGACTCAAAAAGTTTAAATATAAAAAGACTGTGCACATTTTGTTAATGGAAGTAAATTGGAAAGTTGTTTAAAATGCCATGCTCTATCTGAGTAATGAAAGTTTAATTTTGATTGAGTGTCCCTTTAAGGTATTGCTGTGTTAAAACAGTATTTGAAGCAAAAAATCTGAGTTTTTGCATATCTAATTTGCATATCCTACCCAGAATCCTATTGTGCATTGGTAACAGTGTATATGGAGTGTTACTGGGGAAAAGCAAGCAGGGAACTTGCCTAAATGTGCTAATTTCCTATGATTTTTTTTTTTTTTTGTATTGATTTACTTTTGAGACATGGAGCATTTTAATCTCAGACTTTTATCTCCACCATAATTTTAATGAATTTTGATTGAACCCTGAAATTAGCTTTACCTAAGCAGCAATCAGAAATCTATCTGCTACTGACGAGTTCTAAAAAGGACGAAACAGGCTGTCTAGCAGTGGTTTCTGTATTGCTGCAATCACCCTATTAAGGGATTGCTGTGTTAAAACAGTATTTGAAGCAAAAAATCTGAGATTTTGCATATCTAATTTGCATATCTTACCCAGAAACCTCTTGTAAATATGCATTAGTAAAAGGGTATATGGAGTGTTACTGGGGAAAAGCAAGCGGGAAATTTGTATTGATTGATATATATATATATATATATATATATATATATATATATATATATATATATATATATATATATATACATATACATATACATTTTTAGACATGTATAAATATGTATCTCTATGTTAAAGCCCTTTGCCTGCCTTTTTTTTTACACTCAAGACCTTATATCTTTGAGCCCTTATAACTTTTTTGTGCATTTAAAAAAAAAAAAAATATGTTATTAGATAGTGTTATTTTGAGTATTACTGTACTTTGTAATGTATTTTGATGTTTTTTTGTGTTTTGCAAAACATTTAACCAGAGCTCTGAGGATGCGATAATAAATCTAGCATACATAGCGATTGAGCTCACTCTATTACGTTTACTTTCAACTTGTAATATGATGCACTTACACTTAAACTTAATCTACATTCACATAATATCAATTATATTTCAATATATAGATAGAAATCCTTATTGGTTATATAGTGTTATGTATGATATCTTGGCACAGAATACTTAAAGGGCCACTAAACCCAAAATCTTTCTTTCATGTTTCAGATAGAGAATAGAAATTTAAACAACATTACAATTTACTTCCATTATATATTTTGCTTCATTTTTTAGATATCCTTAGTTGAAGAAAAAGCAATGCACATGGTGAGCCAATCACATGAGGCTTCTATGTGCAGCAACCAATCAGCAGCTACTGAGCATATCTAGATATGCTTTTCAGCAAATAATATCAAGAGAATAAAACAAATTAGATAATATAAGTAAATTAGAAAGATGTTTAAAATTGCATTCTCTTTCTAAATCATAAAAGAAAAAATGTGGGTGTCATGTCCCTTTAATATCTTTAAGTAGTTATAAACACACAGTTAAGTAAGTGTGCATTTAAGACAGTATCCACACGTAGTATTAACATGTAATCAAACATCCATAAAGAAAAGTCCATGTAATAGTAAAGTATATATGTAGACCATATATCCCAGTCAAATTGCGATTTAGTTTAGTGGAAATCCCAATGCTGGCTCTAAATTCTACTTACATCCGGCACCCTCAATCCTAAAAAGGTAATTGGAAGGCATGTCACAGGATGGGTCTGTAGGAATATGGGGTTCCACCCACTCTGTATGTGTAGGTAATCCACCTGAGTATAAACACCAGTTTCTCCTCGGTTCTTTTTTCTTGATAAAGCTGTGTATCGGTGAAACGCATTAATGGTGAACCTTTATAAAAGAAAATTGCATACATAAGAAGGATTATATCAGATTATAAGGGACTACTTTTTCATCCACAAACTCTGTGCAGAGTAAGGATTTTCTTCACAGATTACGGATCAATACGCCTGAAATTCCTTCTGACTTGGTGTTAGGATCAGGTGACACGGACCAAACAGACCACATTGGAGAAGCGGTGAGTGGGCTAAGCAGACGTTACAAGACTCCACAGACACCCGTGCTGAAGCTCTGTTCATATTATCAGGAAGAAGTAAATAACTAAAGAACATCAAGCAAAAGACCCTAAAACTATATATCAAACTGTTGACCTCACTACTTGATACCCTGTGGTGGCCTCACAGAAATGCCACTATATCAATATCCTTATTGAGTCCTGCCGGAGAGGGACTTTGCACATAAAGAACCGAGGAGAAACTGGTGTTTATACTCAAGTGGATTACCCACGCATACAGAGCGGGTGGAACCCCATATTCCTACAGACCCATCCTGTAACACGCCTTCCACTTACCTCATAGGATTGAGGGTGCCGGATGTAAGTAGAACTTAGAACCAGCATTGGGAGATCCAGAGTTTCTGATTTCCACTGAACTAAATCGCAATTTGACTGGGATATACGGTCTACATATATACTATACTAGTACATGGACTTTTCTTTATGGATGTTTGATTACATGTTAATACTATGTGTGGATAATGTCTTGAATGCACACTTACTTAACTTTGTGTTTATAACTACTTAAAGATATTAAGTATTCTGCGCCCAGATATCATACCTAACACTATATATCCAATAAGGATTTCTATCTATATATTGAAATAGAATTGATATTATGTGAATGTAGATTAAGTTTAGAGCTGTCAAGATTACATTTTCTTTCTATACTATACTGTATATATACACACACACACACACATATATATATATATATATATATATATATATATATATATATATATATATATGTAATGTCTTTATATTTTATCTACAAATGGGTAGCTACATTTTCTTCAACACAGCTGTTAGGTAAAACAAACTTATAAATAAAGACTTTAAATTTATAGTCTAAAATGGATATAATATATTTTTGGGCTAATCTATACAGTATTTTATGTACATAAATCAAGTATCTGCTAATTGATAACACATGGTCAATTATCCCATTTAAAAAAGGCCTAGAAAAATATTGTGCTGAATGTTTTTTCTTCAAAGAGAGTCATTTTAATAAATAGCTCACTTATATTAAGGACTCAATTGCTGTAATTTCCTGTGATGTTTTGGTATAATTTTTTATATTTAATTCTAAGATTTTTGAAAATACCCAAAGCAACTGCTTTTAGATAAGAAAGGGAGTGAATGAAGAATTGATTTAACTTTTGATGGATACCTTTGGAAAAAGAGATCTATCCTTGATTTATTATTACAGGAGAAAAACAGATGGTCCCTCTAATTTGAAGCATATAAAGAATACAGAATTTCTTATCACAACTGTTTATTCAATTATTTTTTTTACATATTAATCAAAGCCATTAAAATTTCATAGTAATGTTAGCTATATAAGAATATTAAAAAAATGGAAGTAATTCAGTAGTGACTATATGCGGTACAAAAGAGGTATAAGGATTTTTTTCTTTTAAATAACATTGAAATGGTAGAACAAATATTTCTGTAATGCAACTGTAACTTTGGGATATTACATTCAAATGCTAATTCCCTTAAATTTACATTGAAGGCTATATTTAAATTATCACTTGCTAAATTAAATATTTGCTTGTAAAATAAAAACAATACAAACGTCAGATATTAGGCAAACAACTATTGTTTTTATAATGAGCAAATGCGGTCAGTATAAGTTATTAGAAATGGGCAACTGTTTGCATTCATTAAAAAAAAAGACTGTTCTTTGTAAATGAATGTCAAACACTTGCTGAACATTAGACATTCTATTTATTTTTTTAGCAAAAATGTAACTTATCAAAGTAATCAAATTTAACATTCAAATATCAAATATAACAATCAAAATGTTCAGAAAATAAACATGAATTTTGATTATTCAAATTTAATGGAAATTTATAATATTCAAATGTAATATTTGAATAATACATTTGATATTTGGATGTTAATATTTGTTCTATGGAAATAGTCAAAGGGCAGGGTATATAACTGGGGAAGCATTCATTCTACGTATTATATGTTAAAAACTAGACTTTGAATAACCCTATTAATTATTTTTAATGACTATTCCAAAATATTTCCACATCCCCAATGCAAAGCACTATGTATTACTGAGGCTATAAAAAAACAAGATGTAGTTGTTAATATATTCTAAAGCTAAAGCAACAGGGTACTCTTGATTTTATGCAAACTGATCTTGTGTCTGGGGCGGACCATAGGATGCAATTTTGTAATCCATGTTTTGCCATTTTCCTGGAAATGGAGTGTAAGAAAACAGTAGTCACTCACCCTACTACTACTGAAATTACCATGGAAAATTATTTGCTTCCATGTTTTTGAGTAAATGGTAAAAGGTGTTTAATGACTTGCAAAAACAAACTCTGTACAGGTGCAAATGGTGTAAGTTATATCCTAATTTTTCACAATGTCTATCATAATAGGAACAATCTGTCTCCCTAACGAGTTTTTGAGATACACATGGTTTTATAATAGGCTTTTTTTTATAATCAACATTCAGTGCTGTAGATCTTGGTCATTTTTTCTCATGATTGATTCCAAGTTTCATTCTGTTTATTTGTCAGGAATCCATGTAAGAAGAACCTTTAACCCTTTGGCTACCAAATAAAGTGGCAATATATTGCAAAGGAATGTTTTGCTGCCTCCTTTAGTAGCCAAAGGGTTAAGGAAAATTAAATAGGAGGAAATAGAAAGTCTACTATGAAATGTATGTTGGTTTTTTTTGTTCTGTGGCAGCAACTCCAGCAGCTTAGCACAGTTTTCTACATCTTAATTATTTTTCCGTATTCATTCAATGGACTATGAAAGCGGATATCTGATTCAATGTGTAGTGGTGGACAGAAGTGATTTGTCTCAGAACATCTGCACACCTTTTTTTTTTTTTTTTTGCTTTCTTGTTTCAGACGTTTCTTTTAGTTTACATTTGCTCCTTATTTCTGCTTTTGTTGGTGATATTTCATGGAAAAAAAGAAAACAAAAACATTTTTGATGAACCAGCGTTCTTCATTTAGCTTAATATTTTACATACGATTGTCTAGATTGCTACGCAGACATTTTAGAATGTAACTACTATATGAATAATCTTAAAGACATGCTGCATATTTGTAATATATGCCATATTTCCGTGACCATACCACTGAAATGGTTTATTTAGCAGGAGGCATTTTTACAGCCTTTAATAACCATAAATATAGAAGAGATTAGCATAACTCATGCCAAAGTTTTCTAAAACTGGAATTCCACATGATGACAGCAACAGATATCTGTTCAAATTAAGACATGCAACCTGTTTGACAGGTGCCTTTCTAAAAAATATAAAGTTACTTGCAAGCAAAGCATACTGGAGAGAAATTGGCCCACGAACAAATACCAATATTAAGTCCTTGAAAACAGAAATATCTTATCTGATTATTAAAAACCCAGATGTTTTAAAGGATAAAACCAAACTATTAAAATCAGCTTTCAATTATATGCCTGTGCAAGTCAGGAAGTTTATTACAGTGAGACATTATTTAAATGGGCTTTTATTGATTATTTTTGCAGAGTTTATTAAGCTAATCAGTTTTATGGTTACTAAAATAAATATTAAAGGGACAATAAAATAAAAATGAAATGTTCATTATCCAGACAGAGTATGTAATTTGAAACTACTTTTCAATTAACTTGTCTCATTCTCATGGTATCCTTGGTATTTCATTATAACAGTAAATTAGAAAGCTGTTTAAAATATAATGTTGTCTGAATCATAAAAGTTACATTTTTACTTTACTGTCCTTTTACAATCAGTTTGTATCTAAAAGAGAATATGTTATAATGTATTACAGGGTTGTCTTTTCTTTTGTTTTTAAATATACATTGATGTCCTGAATAAAACTGTATTTTTCATTCTGGATAGATGATAGATAGATAGATAGATAGATAGATAGATAGATAGATAGATAGATAGATGATGATATATATATATATATATAGAGAGAGAGAGAGAGAGAGAGAGAGAGATACATAGATAGATAGATAAATAGATAGATGATCGATAGATGATAGATAGATAGATAGATAGATAGATAGATAGATAGATAGATAGGTGCAAATAGGACTCTTGATCTTCAAGTCCATATAGAGTTACTTACCTAACCCTATTTCAACAATCATGACCTTTTCAAAAATGTTTGGCCTCTTTTGAGAATCATAACTTGGCAGTTTGTACTGGTTCTTTTAAAAATATATCTTTTTTTTACATGATCAGTTCATATATAAGACATTAAATTAAAACTGCTTTGAGAAAAGCAATTAATCCTGATCTGAACTTTTTTATTTCAATGTTGTTTAATTTTTTTCTATTATTCTTTCTTTCCTATTAATCTTGTTCAAGTGTCTTTATTTAATGTTTTCATCTATCCCATGCGGTTAAATTCTCATCACTAATGATTCATTTTCTAAATCACTACAAGTTTTATAATTTATGACTTAGTAAATATTGAAATCCATTTAAAATAACTTCCCATTGTATATTCTGTAATTAAATTTAAATGTAACTCTATTACTAAGTTAAGATTTGCACTTTCTAACAAACATTAGAGAGACCTTATAAACCAGAGTAAGTTGGGGGAAAAAAATGATCACACAATTAAATCAAATCTGCAAGTTCATAAATATCCCTTAGGAAAGATTCTGACAAGCTGAAAATATATTAAGTTAGAGATCTTTATTATAAAATGTATTAGCAGACACTTAAAGATGTATGAAACATTGCCCCTTTAGTAAAAAAAAATATATGATAAAGAAACAAGATGAGCACTTAAAAATTCTAATTGTAGCCACTACCTATAGTGAAATTCTGAAATCTTAAGCTACATTCTGCCCTCTTCTCAGCATGGGCAATAAACTATATTCCTGTTACTTTTCAGTAAATGCCAGTAAAGCAAGCTCAAGTTGCTGTAGAAGATTTATAACATCAAGCTTTATAATATGCCTTCCTGTAGAGACTCCTGTTCCCTTGTGGGGCTGTAACAAGAAACAATAAAGCTTTATAATATGCCTTCCTGTAGAGACCCCTGTTTCCTTGTGGGGCTGTGACAAGAAATAATGGACCCTGCACCAATTAAGTTAAAAAAAAGAAAAAGATAAAGTAATTTAAATATAATAAATATTACATTTTGTATAACTTAGTCCTTTTTTTTAAAAAAAACAAAGAAACAGACTGTTAATATCTCTTTAATTTCTGTCTATGTATTTGAAATTCTTCAGATTGCATTACATATTTAATGTGATGCGGTGTATCTTTTAAAAATTGTTTTATTTCAGTGTGGTTTTGCTGTTTTTAATTTGCCTACAATATTTACAATTGTCAAAACAGTCGAAGAGATGGATTTAAGGGACATAGGTTGGAATTCAAGAACTTATACTTGACCTGGCATTTGAACCCATCTCCAAAGTCATAGACATATGAAAGGGAGAGACTGTCAAGGTCATAGTTGAAGAGAATACAATAGATAAGAAGCACATCATCAATAATGTGGGGCTTTGACACAACATGGGACTGATAAAAAAGATCATTTAACCTACTATTCATTGACTTAGCGCACAAATGAAATAACAAAAGCAGATGGAATTTGAGTTCTCTTTGAGCAGCTTCCCATTAAAATTAATAAAGCTCTATAGAAAGTAGCATGTAGTGAGAAACTGCATGATTTAATAGAGTGGTATTAAGCAATGCTAAAACTTCTCCATTTGAAGCTTATGCAAATTACATAAAATTCTGGAAACCTTATATATATATATATATATATATATACACACACACACAGTATATATTTATATATTTTTTTATTTTTTTTGCAAAAGCAGTTATGTAAATGAATGTAATTATTAAATATTTATGTATGTTTTGTTATATTTAAGTAATTTAGTGGATAAAATGGAATTTGTGAATGAGATGCTGACTGTGAGCGTTTCATAGCGTTCTTGACTCATGGTCAGGGTATTGTTTTTAACATAAACCATTACTTAAAGGGACATGATTTGGATAGAACATGCAATGTTAAACAACTTGCCAAGTTACTTCAATAATGAAATTTGTTTCATTCTCTTGTTATCCTTTGCTGAAGGAATAGCATTGCACAGCCAATCACAAGAGACAAATGTGTGCAGGCACCAATCAGCAACTAGCTCCCACTAGTGTAGGGTATGTGCGTATTCTTTTTTTAACAAGGGATACCAAGAGAACCAAGCACATTCGAAAATAGATTAGAAGTGTCTTAAAATTTCATGCTCCATCTGAATCATGCAAGTTTAATTTTGACTTTCCCATCCCTTTAACATGCAGGATTTAGAAAGATGAGATTGTCAGAAGTATTTTGTCTCACTCTTATGTCTCATAAAATCTTATATTATTTTTATTATTGTTATCGGTTATTTGTAGTGTGGCAACAGATTCTGCAGCGCTATAAACATAGGAGGAAACATTTATAGGGATCAGGCGGGTAGAGGGCCCTGCCAAAGAGGGTGAGCTACAAACAGCTGGGCTCTTAGGCTTACATGCTAAGGGGGTTCAAGGGGATAGCAATGAAGGAGAGGAAATGGTATAAAGAAAGGCTAGTGTAGGTTGTATGCATCCCTGAACAGTAGAGTCTTTAGGGAGCGCTTGAAGTGTTTAAAACTAGGGGAGAGTCTTATGGAGCAAGGCAAAGAGTTCCACAAGATGGGAGCCAGTCTGGAGAAGTCCTGAAAGCGGGAGTGTGAGGAGGTAACAAGAGAGGAGGAGAGTAGGAGGTCATGAGCAGAGCGAAGGGGACGGGAGGGAGAGTATCTGGAGATAACGAGGCCTATTTATCATAGGTCTTGTGGACCTGATCCGACAGTGTGGCTCAGGTCCACAAGACCTTGCTGAATGAGGACAGCAATACGCTCTCCATATTCAGCACTGCACCAGCAGCTCACAAAAGCTGCTGGTGCCATCCCGCCCACTGCAGACTTGCGGACAATCAGCCGCCAGCAGGGAGGTGTCAATTAACCCAATCATACTTGATCGGATTGAATTCCGGCTATTCCTGTCCGCCTCATCAGAGCAGACGGACAGGGTTATGGAGCAGCGGTCTTTAGAAACACAGGGCATCAAGCTCCATTCAGAGCTTGATAGATAGGCCCCCAAGTATGAGATATAGGGGGGAGCAGTACAGTTGAGGGCTTGTATGTCAGAGTGAGAATTTTGTGTTTAACCCTGAAGGCAAGAGGAAGTCAGTGAAGGGATTGGCAGAGAGGTGCAGCAGATGAAGAGCGAGGTGTAAAGAAGATGAGCCTGGCAGAGGCATTCATTATGGATTGTAAAGGAGCTAGACGGCAGCTGGGGAGACCAGAGAGGACAGAGTTGCAGTAATCAAGGCGGGAAAGGATGAGAGAGTGGATTAAAATCTTAGTTGTGTCTTGTGTAAGGAAATGTCTAATTTTAGAGATATTTTTAAGGTGGAAGCAGCAGAATTTAGCCAAGAACTGTATGTGAAGAGTGAAAGAAAGATCTGAGTAAAGTGTGACCCTAAGACATCGGGCATGTGGGGTAGGAGTAATGATGGAGTTGTCGACAGTTATAGAGAGATTGGGGTGGAGATTTTGGAAGAAGGGGGGAAAATAAGGAGCTCAGTTTTGGAGAGATTTAGCTTGAGGTAGTGAGAGGACATCCAGGAAGAGATGTGAGAAAGACAGTTAGTGACTCACTAACCCGAGTGCTTTTATTCAAGAGCACTAAACCTGACATTAAATATATGAATAATTCCCATTCCAATGTTGTTCATATAGAAGAATATGTTCTATTTATTCTTAAATAAATATTTATATACTGTTTATATTTGATTATATTTTTGTTATGTATTTTATTTCATTATCTTTAAAAAATATATATATTTTGTGCATATGTTAGGGCGGACTGTTTTATAGAGGGTGTTAATTTTGTATTGTTTTTATTTTATTTTTTTAGAACATTTTCAAAACATTCATATGATGCTGGTATCCTTAACAATGGAAGTCATTCAATGTGGAGTAAGTGTACGATTGCAAGATAGAAGTGGATCTATTGAATTAATTGGAGTTGACCTTGCCACGCATTGCTCTGAAGAATGGCAGGTACAAATATTTATAAATTCCCCAATTATCAAGCAACAAAATTGCAGTAACGTTTTTTCAGTGGACATTCGTTTCGCTAACATGTTTTATTGAATCTAGGCAAAAAAAAACTAACTGAGGGCCTGATGATCAAAAATTTGCAGGCTTTGAATGAAATCTTGCAAAATCTTTGGGGGCTTTTTCTGAGCATTATTTTGCAAAACATATGTCTCTCCTTCCCATACAGAATCATTTTTAGTGAGATAAACAGCTGCCAAGCTAAAGTTTGCATCTCTCTAAAATTCTTTTAGAGATCTCACAGTGCTGAAATTTTAGATAATCTCACCAGAGAGGAGAACTTTACTTCATAGGGCTCAAAGTGACTTAGAACTCAGGAGATGATTTTCTAAAAACTTCTCAGTAAGAAATCTTGTCAGTACTGTTCCTGAAAACATTTTAGAAAGGCAAATTGGAACATGAGAGCTATTTATCTGAATGTGAGAGATACATAATTACAACACAATTTAAAAAAAAATACAAATTAAAAAAAAAAAAAAGGTTTTGTGTGATTTCTCACCATACTGGTGAGTTTTTGATATTCTGTCCTTAGTGACTAGGACAACAACTAAGATATCACAAAGCATTGCATGGCCGGAAAAAAAATCTTAGATTTAAAAATTTAGCAAGTAACAACACACTTTCCTAAATGTATCAAGACTAAACTAGCCTCTACAGTTTAATTATTCCATGGAACTTGAAATACTAGTGAAATACTAGAGGATAATGTCTACTCTTGGGATCAGTTTATTATTGGCGAAATTGGGCCAATTCACCCTGTTACCGCGCGAGCCTGAAACAGGAGTTAAAAAGCAGCGGTCTATAGACCGCTGCTCCTTAACTCATACACCACCTCTGAGGCTGCATACAGCTATCCACCCAATCCTATACGACTGGCCACGAATCTGCAGGGGGCAATATTGCAACAGCAGTTCACTAGAACTGCTTGTGCAATGCTGAATACAGACAGTGTATGCTGTCAGTGATGTCTGGCATTCAGTGATGTCTGGCGGACATGATACGCTACAGCGTATCATGTCCGCCAGACTTTAATAAATTGACCCCTTAGTGAATATAGGGACTGTGTACTGTTATTTGCATTGAATATTACAATGAAATTACTATGGTCAAGTTATTAAACCGAGGAATAGTGGAACTACCAATGTATTCACTAGACATGTGTATGGGCAAAAAAATTGTTTCATCCAAAAGACTTTTTCAAACGTTTGGTTTGGCATTATTTCCTCCATACAGTCAATTGGTTTGGACAGATATTGGATTCCAATTCATTACCCTTATTTCCAATGGGAACAGATAATATAGACAATTAATATAAACAAAAATGTTACATTATACCATTCGAACAATAATAAAAAAAAAAGAACATACAACTCCTGTATAACTATACTCCAGCATTTATTGCCCAACCGGCTGTCCCTAATATCAGTCATTAGTAATACTATCGCAGGATTGGACAGGGGACAATGGACAAATTAATTGTAAGACCTCCTGTACATCATTACAAACAAATAAGTTTATTAACAAAATAATATAACTCCCTCCCCCAATTCCTGCACTTCTTTGGCACCAAATGGCCTGAACAAATAAACAAATTAATTTCCTCAAATAATTATTATTTTTTTTGTCCGTTTTGTCCAATAATGTACTTGGCTGTTCGTGTATTACATTTTTCAACAAATCAGCAAAATGCAGACAAATAGGCAATTGTCCGAAGCTCGAATGCACATATCTAGTACTCACCAAGTCTTGTGCAAAATTGGAATATTAGTGCGGCAGATCCAAGAGCCTGTGCTAAAGGAACCATGATAATCTTATTCTTCTTCACAGAGTACAGGGCCTTTAGAGTAGGCTCTGGGGTCCACCGCGCTAATGCTTCTTTTAGAGTGGCCCTGGACTCTATGAAGATGAAGCAAATTAGCACGGCTCCCTAGCATGCTATAGGTAAGTATTATACCTAATTTCAAGAATAACGAATAAACAAATTAATTTTGTTAGGATATACAGTATATATTAGACACGTGCATTTGTTTCATGATGAAGGTATATTTGTAACAAAAATATGGATATCTGTTTTGTTTTTACAAAAGTAATATCTGAACAAACAATAGAACACGCAATCAAGTCTAGATACCTAGTATACTAAAATGAAAAAAAAAAAACATTTTATTAATGTTCTGCATAAAGTAACTTTAAACATAGCCTTGGCATTTTGTCTTAGCCTTTTCTGTGCAAACCAACAATTATTATTAATATTGTTTAGTGTCTGTGGCTCAAAAATGGGCAACATTTAGAGCTTAATCAGACTTCGATCAAAAGAGCCGCTTCGCATATTGTCATAAAACATGAGTTTGCCAGAAGCCATATTCATGATGAAAGGAATCGGAATCATTGAAAGAGATAATAGCATTAATGATATATATCTCTGTTTCCTGATGTTGTTTTATGTTGTATAATTAACTGTTATTTACTTGTTTAATAAACTATGCTTGGGATGCAACCCACTTTCTGATAATTCCAAAATAAGCCTTAAAGTACTGATGGCTCTCCTAACAAATGTAACCTATTTATTCAGACTTCCTATTAAACAAATGTATGACTTCACTATAATTGTACCTTCATGCTACAAATTGAGCCCAAAAGATTACATCTTAGTTATGAAACTGGGCAATAACTAAGCAATGTATTTGTGCCAGAAAACCTAGACAAACTGTCCTAGATACTGGTAAATTATATCTTTTGAAGCTGGTAGTTATTATTATCTGTTGTAACAAGCTTTCTCATAATGAATGCAAAATTCAATTGTCTCGAACACAAAATGAGCAATTTAAAGAAATATTTATCTTTTGTAGGTAAGCTGAATTAAATAAATCACTTTAAAGAACGTATTAATCACAAATGTCATTGAGATGTTGGTCTTTTATTTAATTTTTAGCTACTTGTAGCAGAAATTCATGTAGATAGGAATAAGAGCAGTTACATCTCTAGATGATGTATTCAAAAAGATTTTAAAAGAGTGTAAAGCAGAAACATTAGTAAGCAAGAGATGGAAATGATTGTTCTGTGCAGGAAAACAAATTGATTGGTTGAAACTACTCTGTAAGCATTTCAAACTTAGGGCTAGTTTTATAAATTTGTGGTTTACATGTTAAGAACTTGTCTGCATTTTAACGCAAAGTGCAGGGTGCATTTGTTCTCCCATATATATAATTGCACAAGCGAATGCCACCCCCTGGTCTTGCGTAACCAATCGCGTGAGAGTGTGGCTTGTTAAGCAACAAGGGTGAATGAGTTGACAAACTATGAGAGGGCTTATAAAGCAGCAGTTTGAACGGCTAGTTCATTAATATGAGTGGCAAGCTCAAATGAGTGAGCCTGCAATCGATTAGACAATGAAAAATCTAGCCTTTTTTTTATAAATTTAATCAGAGATAGACAGACAGATAGATGATAGATAGATAAACATTTTATTCTAAGCATAACATGACATACAGAGCTCAGTTCTGCCTTTATGTTTTCAGTGTGATATTATACATTATGGTCAGAATAAAAGATAGGCAGGGGTTTGCATTTCCTTGCACATAACAGATACAACAAGCTACCCATATTATAAATATCGAGAAGCAACTTTTGTGGAAGAAAAAAAAAATACTGCTGGCACAGGGGAGGCTGGGAGACCCAGGAATGATGAAATTTCACTTCAAAACTAGCAATTTTGAATATGATTTGAAGTCATTCAATAGTTTAAGGCAAACACTACCTACAGATAGCGGAAATATGTTCTCCCTTGCTGTCCATCTAACTTTGTAGTGAACTGTCAGCATCCACAACGTTTTTAATCTAAATTCAACCGTAATAAAAAAAAGAATATGGTTTACTATCATAATGTCATGAGAAAGATTAATATGCTTCAATCAGTGACCATGAAATACTGATGTTAGTTATGTAATAATCCCTTTGTCCACAATGCAAGGGTAATAATTTGCATTTGGAACACACACTTGTAAATACAGATATGTCCATGAAAGCAGGGAGGCACAGCAATACATAACTGTTGTTATATCACAGTGCCTTCATGCTTTGTCCCTGTACCAGTTATAGGGGCTGAAATATCATTGTGCGAGTGGACATGATCCGATATTGCTGATCATGTCCGCTGCACATCGATAAATACAGACAGCTTACACATTCGGCATTTATCATTGCACCAGCAGTTCTTGTGAACTGCTGGTGCAATACCGCCCCCTGCAGATTCGCGGCCAATCAGCCACTAGCAGGGGGTGTCAATCAACCCGATCGTATGAGATCAGGTGGATTTCCGTTGCCTCAGAGCAGACGGACAGGTTATGGAGCAGCAGTCTTCATAACTTGTGTTTCCGGTGAGCCTGAAGGCTTGCCAGAAGCATGAGGCATCAAGCTCCATATGGACAACAACATGGACAACATATCATATGGCACACATGCACACGATCACTATTTCCGTTGTGATGTACTCACTGATAGACACACAATCACTGTGAAAGATACACATTGTACACCCTCACACTATCAGACATACACACAGTAGCAAATGCACACTGAAACATGGTTACACATGCAGGAGCGGACATGGAAACACCTTTACCTAGAGCTGGAAATTATCATTAAAAGTCTCCAGTTAGGAAAATAAAATGACGATGGAAAAAGCATCGATTCCACTCAATGTTACAGATAGGCAGAAGTCAAATTTCTGCTGCAATTTCTTACTGGTCTAGGAATAGTAGACTAGTAATAATGTGCAGCATATACATAAACACAATAACATAGAGGAATAAAAAAAAACCAGAGAGCCTTCCATACAGAACTTAAAACAATATGGCTGAAAAGCACCTTTGTTCAAGAGCTTGATTAAATAATTATTACAGAATAAAATAAACTGGATTAAAGGGACATTCTACACCAGAATTTTTATTGTTTTAAAAGATAGATAATCCCTTTATTACCCATTTCCCAGTTTTGCATAACTAACACAGTTATAATAATATACTTTTAACCTCTGTGATTATCTTGTATATAAGCCTCTGCAAACTGCCCCTTTTTTCAGTTCTTTTGACAGACTTGCAGTCTAGCCAATCAGTGCCAGCTCCCAGATAACTTCACGTGCACGAGCACAGTGTTATCTATATAAAATACGTGAACTAACACCCTCTAGTGGTGACAAACTGTTAAAATGCAATCTGAAAGAGGTGGGCTTCAAGGTCTAAGAAATTAGCATATGAACCTCCTAGGTTAAGCTTTCAACTAAGAATACCAGAGAACAAAGCAAAATTGGTGATAAAAGTAAATTGGAAAATTGTTTAAAATTACATGCTCTATCTGAATCATGAAAGTTTATTTTGGCCTAGACTGTCCCTTTAAATATCTTCCAAATTCTTAAGGTGGCATATTGAAATCATCTCTCTGTGGTTACAACTACTCGAACCTAGGAATGATTTCTATATTTTTTTGTTTCAGAACACAAAGGTCAACGGTTCACAGTGTGTTTGAGGACATATTGCACATACTCCAGTGCATCTGCTATAGAGGCAAAGGGGGATATCTATCAAGCCATCAAATGTGTTGCATTCACCGGCATCAATACGTTCGCCTAACATTGCGGCCGCGTATCTCAATACGCTCTCTTTAGTTATGAAAAAAGCCGGCAAAAGACACGCACCAAGTATGGGGCGATGAGCATCGGACTGTTGTTAACTAGCAGTTATCGATTTATTGTTATTTATACCCTGTCACTAAACGCTGCCACTATGCTAAAATGTTAAAACTCTATCCCACTGCTGTTTCAATCAGCCAATAGGATTTGAGCAGCTCTCATTCTATTGGCTGTTCCAATCAGCCAATAGGATGTGAGCTCAATCCTATTGACTGATTGGAAGAGCCGATAGGATTTTAGCAGCTCTAATCCTATTGGCTGATTAAAATCTTTCAGCCAATAGGAATGCAAGGGACGCCATCTTGGATGACGTCACTTGCATTGAAGTTCCAGTTTATGGTGGCGACCGTATGAAGAGGATGCTTCGTGCCGGATGTCTTCAGGATGGACCCGCTCCGTGCTCGATGGATGAAGATAGAAGATGCCAGCTGGATGACGACTTCTTGCCACCTGGATGAGGACTTCACTGGCTGGATGAAGATCGAAGAGGCCGTCTGGATGAAGACTTCTTGCCGGATGGATGGATCCTTCAAGCGGGACTTCAATAACTGTAAGTGGATCATCGGGGGTTAGTGTTAGGGTTATTTAAGGGTTTTTTGGGTGGGTTTTATTTTTAGATGAGGGTCTGGGCATGTAAAAGAGCTAAATGCCCTTTTAAGGGCAATGCCCATACAAATGCCCTTTTCAGGGCAATGGGGAGTTTAGGTTATTTTAGATTTAGTTTTTAGTTTTTTATTTGGAGGAGTTGGTTGGGTGGTGGGCTTTACTGTTGGGGGGTGTTTGTATTTTTTTTTACAGGTAAATGAGCTGATTTCTTTGGTGCAATGCCACACAGAAGGTCATTTTAAGGGCCATTGGTAGTTTATTGTAGGCTAAGGTTTTTTTTTTTTTTTTTGAGTTTCAAAACCTTTTATTGGTGCAAAAGAAATAACAATCTGATATGATAATCAGTATGAACAAAAACATACAGGGCCTGCAGGCCCCTAATGCTCAAGAACATAAGCATTCAAATGCATATACATTATCACCTATGTATATATATATGCTGAACACATTTATAACAACTGATGAGATTTTGGTAAGGGTGGGGAAGAGTAGGGAGGTAAAAGGGAGTGGGTTAGTAGGGGGGGGAGAAGGAAAGAGAGAACCGTCTTATCAAAAATAAAACCATTATGATTGGGTTATGACATTGGGTGTCCATGTAGTGTCATAATGCGTGCCCCAGTCTGCCCAGATGAATTCAAATAAGTCTGTTTTGTTGAGGGTGTGGAATATATTTTTCTCCATCGTGTACATATAGGCCATCATGTTTGTTATCATGGCCCAACTTGGGGGATTTATGTTTTTCCAAGACTTGGCTATTGACGCTTTGGTTGCTGTTAAAAGATAAATACATAGATATGCCTGATGTTTGGGCAAGGTATGTGTACCAATGTGGAGAAGAGCATTGGAAGGAGATTTAGCGAGTATTATGCCAAGGCTAGATAGTACCCGAAAACAGGCGTGAGGTAGACCCGTACATTGTATTAAGTCTTGTAGGTATATAGTACCAGTGTGTTAACAACTTGTAAAACATTTCAAAAAATGTGATACAGTGTAAGGCCTTTCTAGTGAGAGTAATAGTAAGTTGCCATGTTTGCAGGGAAATAGTGGTATTTAAGTATGATTCCCATTTAAGTAAATGAGGGAGCTTATTTTCACTGTCTGTGTTGCCTATTAGGGAGTAGTGCAAAGACAGAGGTCTGCGTAGTCTATTGCCCTGCTGCCAAGTAATTTCCCATAGTGTGCGGGGGCGAGACAATTCAGGCTTAAAACCCCAACTGGTCAGGAAGCTCCTCAGTCTAGTATATTTGAATGTCATGTATTGAGGTAGTGAGAAGTCGGTGTTAAGTTCTTCTAGTGTGGAAAAGCGAGGTGGTGAAGGGGAAGACCATAAGTCCGAAACTACTTGCACACCTATTTGTGTCCATCTCTGAGGGTGAGAGTCAGGTAGGCCCAGGAGCAGGCCAGTGAGGGATGTGATTGGTGAGGGGTGTGGGGCAATATGGGGATAGTGTCTGATTTTGTCCCACATCACAAGGCATTCGCATATGATAGGATTTGTAATGTTTTGGGTTCGGCGTGTAGGGGGAGGGATCCAGATTAGATCCGGTAAATTTATATGGTGTGAAAGTGAGGCCTGTTCTATGATTTTCCATTTACTGGGTGCTTGTATTGCCCCCCATTGTGTGATGGAAGGGGAGGCTATCCCTCCGCGCTGTAAGGGGTTCTGCAAAATTTTGTGTGTCACTCTAGGGGTTTTATGTTGCCAAATGTATTTTGTAAACTCGCTCTGGAACTGGTGCAGTAGATATCTAGGAACTATAATTGGGAGACACCTGAAAAGATATGTAATTTGGGCAAAAATGACATTTTTAGGGCTGTTAATCTACCTATCCATGATATGTAAGTATAATCCCATCTATCTTTCAATGTGTGTAGTTCAGATAGTAGAGGTAGATAGTTGTCCTTTATCATCTGTGGTATGTTAGCTGATATTTTGACTCCAAGGTGCGATACAAAGCTGTCAACACAGTTAATTTTATATCGGGTCCTAAGGATTTCAACTTCCTCTTGGGGCAGGCCCCATGTGAAGATTTCTGATTTATCTAAGTTTAATTTATAAAGGGACATACAGCCAAAGGATTCAAGGGTGCTTTTTAATCTGGGGAATGAGGACAATGGATCCAATGAAAAAATTGTGACATCATCTGCGAATAATGCTATCTTGTGGTTTGTGCCATGCAAGGTGACTCCATCCATCTTTTTATCCGACCTAATTTGTTCCGCGAGAGGTTCAATCGCCAAAGCAAATAATAACGGTGAAAGGGGACATCCCTGTCTGGTGCCGTTAGAGATTGAAAAAGGGAGTGAGTGAAATCCTAAGCCTTTAACTGTCGCTGTGGGAGCAGAGTTTAGCGCTTAGATATCTTTCACAGTGTTTTCCAGGAAGCCAAAGGTCCCAAGAACCTCCCATAGATAACTCCAGCAAGCGATATGACCGAAAATGGCCTATTCAATCTGGTGGATTCAGTACATATGTTAAATAAGCACCTGGTGTTGTCAGGTCCTTCACGGTTGGGTATGAAGCCTACTTGGTCAAGGTCTCTAAGATGGGGGGCAGTCTGGATATGCGGTTAGCTAACAATTTTGCATAAATTTTGACGTCTAAGTTAATCAGGGAGATTGGCCTATAGCTACAGAAGAGGGATAGGTCTTTTTGGGGTTTTGGGATAGTTATTATTGTGGCTTCTAAAAACTCTTTGGCAAGCTTTCCCTCCTCCTTAGCCTGATTAAAAAACTTTAGGAGTAGAGGCGCTAATTCATTGACATAGGTTTTATAGAAAATCGCCGGATATCCATCAGGGCCCGGGGCTTTAAAAGCTTTCAAGTGTTTGATAACATTTTTAATAGCTTTTAATGTAAAGGGGGATGTAAAGGATTCCGGATGTTCCTCTGAGAGAGTCGGGAGTTTCAGCTGGTCTAGAAAGCCTCTAATTTTTGAGGTGGTGGCTAGCGAGTGAACTGATGTCTCTTCTAAATTGTACAGATTTGAGTAAAATTTTTCAAAGCACGAGCCTATCTGTGAGGGTAGTCTATAAGTCTGATTCCCAAGTTTAATGTGGTGTATTCTAGATGTGCTTGTCCAATTTTTAAGTTTATTAGCTAAAAGGGAGTCTGCCTTATTGCTCTTGGAATAGTAGAGTTCAATTTAAGGAGCTTGGCTTGTGTGCGCTTCAGTTCTAGCTGGCCTATTGATTTCTTAGCTTTATAATTTGTAAAGTGATGGTGTCTGAAGGTGTGGATCTATTGATAGCCTCCAATCGCCAAAGTTCAATATGGGAACCAGAGAAGGAAAGACCCGAAAGTTTTTTTAGATAAGCTTGTCTCTTTATGATAAGACCTCTAAAGGTGTCTTTGGCCGCCCCCCAGAGTGTATCATCCCAAACTTGTTTGTTATCATTTGTTTGTATATAGAAAATGATATCTTTCCTAAGTTCTTCTTTAAAGGGGACATCTATCAGGACCTGCTGAGGAAGACGCCAAGAGAATTTTGTACTATTATTCTCCATCGCACGGATAGTTGCTATAACAAAATTATGGTCTGACCATGGGCATAAGGATATAGTGGAGCTCTGAACCAAATCTAGAGTGTCCGCTGAGCAGAAGATGTGGTCTAATCTGGTATATGTCTTATATGGATGTGAAAAATGAGTGTAGTCTCTGTCTCTGGGGTGAAGTGATCTCCATATATCGTAATAATTAAATTGGGTGATAATTCGCTGAAACTTGGTCGAGAGTTGTGTAATATGGGAATATGACTCTGCCTGTTTTCACCTTGTCTACTACAAGAAGGACTTTTTTTAGGTACTTGGGTTGGTGAGAGTTAGGGAGGTAGATGGACACTAAAGTGTAACTGACATGATCAAGTTTACATATTAAAATTAGATATCTAGCTTGGGGGTCTTTCAGAACCTGGAATTGCTCACAAGCTATTATTTTATGTATTAGGGTTGCTGTCCCTCTGGCCTTTTTTAAAAAGGGGAGTACCCTAGTACAGCATAATCTTTAGAAATTATGTGGTGTGGGTTATCAGGTGTCCAATGAACCTCCTGTAGGAACACTACATCAGGATTATGATGCTTAAGTGATCTGGCCAATAAGCTGCGCTTATGTGGGGAATGTAACCCCCTAACATTGTGTGTCAGAATCTTTAGGGAGGACATGGATGTCTGTATTAGAGTGTATAGGTCAGTAGGTGGGATAGGGTATGAGGAGGGATGAGGAGGGGAAAATCAAGTATAAAAAGGGAAAGAAGTTGGCAGAAATAGTCCGCCTCTGTGGAACCCTAGTGTGGGCTTCTAGTGTGGGGGGGGGGGGGGCAGCAAGGAAGAGCAGAGGTTAACCAAATCACCCGCGCTCCGCAGGTATTGCTACTTTTGTCATATAAAGGGAACAATCCAAAGAGGATAATATAAGGCTAGTAGGGCAGTATTCAATCTCAAAACATGTGGTAAATGACATAAGATACATATAAACCTGAAAACAAACATTAACTCTATGTATAAGTTTCCCATAATGGGACATTTATTCAGGACTACATAGGTCCTGCATAAATCGGCAAAGAGAAGACAAAGAACCGGGAATAATAATATGCAAGTTAAATCCTATGTCGGGTTTGTTTTAGGTTTTTTTGCTCTTTGTTCTTTCATAGTCCATTCCAGAGCCGAAGCTCTCAATTTTGGGTTGACAGCCTGTGACGGAGGAGAGTGACCTGAGTGAAGACCCCAAGAAGCAAGGAGAGCAAGACCCTGAGGAAGAGAAGCAATTACATGGGTTTGGTTGTCTTTTGTGACCACTAGGTTTGTGGGGTGTCCCCATCAGTATTTAATGTTGGCTTTTCTGAAGGCCGAAGTGACCGGTTGGAATGTTTTGCGATATTGTAAGGTGTGTGCTGATAAATCTGGTAGGAGCAGAATGTCACTGAATTTTTCTGATAGACATGGTTTTTTGAAGGCCGTCTGCATCAGCCTGTCTTTGTAGATGTAACTATGGAAGCAAACTATTACATCTTGTGGTTTATCCATTGGGATAGACCTAGATCTTAAGGCCCTGTGTGCTCTTTCCATAGTGCCCACCAGTCCCTCTGGGGTGCCTATCAATTCCTCATAGAGTTCTCTTAAAAAGGCTTGCAATTCGGGGGTCCTAACGTTCTCTGGGATACCTCTGAACCGTATGTTGTTTCTACGGGATCTGTCCTCGATGTCAGCCATTTTAAACTCTAATTGAGTTAGCTGTTCCGCCAGGTTTTCCAAGTAGTATAGTAAATTTGTCTGATCGACCGCCAAGTCGTCTTGTTTGCGTTTGAGTGCGTCCACTCTCTCGCCTTTCTCTAAAATATATCCTTTTTCAATTCTGCAGAGGAACGATGGATCTCCTGTGTGATAGAGCGTGTCTGGTTAGCAAGCATTTTCTGTAAAGTGGACTTTGTTATATAATGATGCAATGGTGTTTCTGAGCGCCTGCTCGATTTGGATTCTTCATCCATTGATTCGGGGTCACTTAGCTCAGTATTTGGGTCAGCTATGGGTTCTCTACTAGATTGGGTAAAATTGTCATATACCGTCTTTTTAGTAACAGTAGGGGTCTTCACTTGTCTCCTAGAGGTATGAGGCATGTCGCTAGCTAGTTTGAGAGCCAGTTCCTGGAAAAAAAATTCAGTTATACAATAGTACTGCAAAATTATCCTGAAATAAAAGGCACTCTTAATCAGAACAAGTCATCTCACAATATCTATAGTTTGCTGTGGAGCAGGGGTAAATGGCACCCTCAAGACCTAGAGCATCTTGGCTCTAATCATGTGATGAGTAAGTGGGGTCATTCACATCTTATCAATGGAGATTAAAACAGTAACATGGTAACCTACAGGGTAACAATTGTTTGCTATGGATCAATAAAGTTACAGATATTCGCAGAAGATGCGGTCTCCTCAAACTCCCATGCACCTCAGTAGAAAGTGGATACGACCAATAGGAAGGGGAAAGGGGAAGGGGAAGTGACCAACCCAGACAAGCTGGGCCGGAAAGGAGGAGGCGCAAGGGAGTCCAAAGTAACCAGTCTCCACTTGCAAGACTCACTATCTGCTCTGGTGTAATTTATAGTGCAAATACAATGTTCAGTTGTGCGAGAGAATGAACTATAGACAAGGTATTCAGTTACATAATATGTAAAATAACAAATTCTATAATCAAATCTCTATAATATTTTGGTAGCCGAATAAAATATTCTGGATGAGACTATATTCTGGTGCTTTAGATTATAAGTAGAAGAGGTAAGTAAAACACCCCATGAAGGCCTGGTGGAGTGTTTTATAATGGGCTGTATAAGAACCTGACCAAGAAAATGTATACTAAAGAGCACAACAGTACGCAGTAAATTTGGTGTTAGGGCACAGTATTAAAACAACAATAAGCAAGACCACCTATATTCTTTATGTAGTATGCTTCAAGCAGATTAGGAAGAGTCACAGCCAATACAACAAACTTAATGTAACAAAGTCACACTTGGCTGTAGCTTATGCACTATATGAGTCAGTAATGGGAGCAGTAAGAACTATAGCTCACAGTTTGATCCTGTAGATAGGCAGTACATTTTGTAGTAAGTATAGTTCAGTAGAAGTAAATCTCAGAGAGACAACACTGTCATAAAGCAATGGCCTCTCTAAGCCAGCTGTGTCACGGTTATTTGGCCAAGGAGTAGAGCTGGACTGAATATGCAAGCAGCTAGGTATTATTGTGAGGCAAGACAGAAGGGGTATTATTGAGCGGCATATGAGCGCTGCACCGGTAGAGCTGGGATATGTTGGTGATTGGTGCCTGGTATTTATTACCTGATCCAATGCTCCCACCTGTGAATGTTAAGATTCCCCTTTTCCAACTCTCAAAGGGGCACTCACCCACTCCAGAGCTCCAGGGCCTATCAGGCCGGCGATCCCTGACAATGCAGGATAAGATAGATAGCACCTCCCGGGTGAGGAGAAGAAAGCAGGCTGTCGCTGCTACCTTTGGAGTTGCTGACGATGCCTGGCTGAAGCTCAGATGCGAGGTCCCACAGAGGTAGGAGAGCTGTGTTTCCTGTAGCGCAATGGCCGCAGCTCCTCAACCAAGATGGCCGCCATCACCCCTGTGGCGCAGTTATCTGTGCTGGTGTTCCGATGCTGGCGGTAAGCACTGAGGGCCTACTCGGTCTCCAGAGGTCTCTCCTCTTGGGTCACAATTCCGGTGATCGATGCTCCTGTTTAGGTCGTAGCCGGTGGGGACCCTCTCTCCTGGTGTTCAGGCCTAAGTTGGCTAGAAACGCCTCTGTAAGTAGCCGCGGGTCAATCTCCTCAATCCTCGGTCTCCCAGTCTCAGGTCTTTATGGATGGTGGTCAGACGTGCTCCGGAGCAGAGCCCAGCCCTCCGAAGTATTTAGCTTAAACTGTAAATGTTGTCCTTGTCTGGGCTAATGCAGGCTCTGCAGTTCTAGGTTAGAAAACTGTTCAGAGCTAACTATGGGCCTTTTCTCCTTATTCTTATGTGTGAAAAGAAGGTGGCTGCTTGTAGTCTGATGTTTACTAGGTTCCAGGACAAAGATTAGAAACGGAAAAAAAAAAACTGGAAACTTTTAAAAGTGCAAAGCCCTGAATATGCACAGAGCTCTGAAAAAACATGTCTGTCCTGCTCTGCTTCAAGCTCCACCCCCCTATGGTTTTTTTATTATTTTGGGGGGGCTTTTTTATTTTAATTGGGTTATTAGATTAGGTGTAATTCTTTTTTATTTTTGATAATGTGGGTTTTTATTTTTCGTAATTTAGTGGGGGGGTTTGTAACTTAGTGTTTGTTTTTTTCTGTAATTTAGTACTTTTAATAAGGTTTAATAGTATATTTAAATAATTTGAGTAGGGTTAGGGTTTTTAATATGTAATTTATTTTATTTAATTGGTAGTTTAATTTAATTGTAGTATAATAGTTAGGGTAGGTTAATTAATAGTTTAATATAGTTTCTTTTAATTCTACAGGTAAGTTTAAATTTATTTGAAGATAGGGATGTTGTAATTTTAAGTTAAAGTTAGCGGGTTGTTAGGTTTAGGGGTTAATAGCTTAATTTAGTTTATGGTGATGTGGGGGCTGACGGTAGTGGCGGATGTGTCTGGGAGCGGCGGAATAGGGGTTAATAACTTAATTTATATTGTGGCGGGGTCGGGGAGCGGCGAAATAGGGGTTAATAACTTTATAATTGTTGCAGCAGGGTGGGGGAGCGGCGAACTAGGGGTTAATACATTTCGTTTAGGTTGCGGCAACGTCAGTGGCGGCAGATTAGGGGTGTTTAGACTCGGGTTTATGTTAGGTGTAAACGTAACTTGTTTTCTACCATATAAATCAATGGGATATCTGGCAGCATCGAAGATAAGCTTTCGCTGCTTTCAGACTCCCATTTATTTCTATGGCATCAGCGGCCTCCAGGGTGGCGGATTGAAAAACAGTTACGCTGGGCCGGAATAGCCCTGAGCGTACCTGTTAACTATTTGGTAAATGGGAAAAAGTGTCAGGTAGAGCCGAATGTGTATTCAGAACATCTGTAATGACGTAAGCATCGATCTGCGTCGGTTTGAGACCAGCGGATCGTATGTTACATCACAAATTTCAACATTTGCCGGTCTGTAGGCTTTGATAACTAGGTTGGATCAAGCTTGTAACATATACGCTGCGGAATTCCGGCGTATTTGAGGTTGAGGCTTTGATAAATATCCCCCACAGGGTTTTGAATGAGAAACTGGGCATGCACTGTATGCAAGGAAATCCTTTGTCATGCCAGGCTTTCTGCCTCTAAAGCCGAAGTGTAGAAACGCGTAACTATAGCTTTCAGTATTGTGAGCACCATGGTTTCCCAATGGCTGTTAAGAGTAGAAAAAAAATGTAAAATAGGATGGCCCTGTTACAAAATACAAAACAGAAGTAAAAATTTCAATTAGTGTTTGCAGTATATGTGCATATTCTTTCATGTCCTTTTAAATAATACTAATTTTACTATCAATTTAAGGTCTAAATACAGGGAAAACAAATTAAATTACATCTCTTTCTTGTCATATATAAATACACTCACATAAACTCCTCAAAACTAATAGACAAGCCTCCCTATGTACATTGCACAAAGTCACGTGAATCACAAATATATTCTAGTATACAGTATTTTTGGCATGGATGTCAATCAACTAATTTATTTACTGATCAGTAACTGACCCCTTAAAAAATAAAAATAAAATAATAATGAAATTTTAGGCCTGTATTGCTAACTTTCTGGAACACATTGCAAACACACACACACACACATATATGTGTGTGTGTGTGTATATATATATATATATATATATATATAAATATATATACAGTATATATATATACAGTATCTATCTATATATATATATATATATATATATATATATATATATATATATATATAGTATATACCATTCACATCTGGAATAAAATAAATCTGCCAGGAGAAATGCCTTGACACATTTAATGTATAACTGCAATTATAAACATAAATAAATATTATGGTTGCTTTGCAAATTTAAGGATTTTGTTTCAAACATAATAGGAAGGAGCAGTTTTCTTTGACAAAACAATCATTTTACAAATCCCCTAGTAAAAAAGAATTACCTGCTTTGGTGTTAAAATTGTTATTGTTTGTTTCTGTCAGATGTCTTTCATCTCCTCCTTCATTTTCCTGTTTCTCTAAATAGCGTGGTAAAGATTTGCATTCTGGGGAATTCACTCTAAGCTAAGGTTGGATAGGTGATCAATGTACGGCATTGGATTTAGTCATGGCTATGTGCCTCCAGCAGAGAAGGGGTCATCTGTGGAAGCAAAATGGAGAAAAAAAACTTAAATTCTTAAATATTTCTGCTACATTACACAAAACAAACGGAAATATATTTGTTATATTAAATTAAAAGAACTGATTAATAACATAAAGCAAGTATCCACGTGTCTTAGAATGTCATAAAGGTGCAAAAAGCAAAAAGGGTATTATTGCGCTGTTGCTTGCATATAAAAATATGTGTAAGCCTTGCTAAGGGGTTAAATACAAAGTTAAAGTCAGTTCCATAGCAGGAATACACTATTTGGATTTTTTTGGTGATTGGTGGTTGCAAAAATATGCCTGTTGTCTTTGACTCACCAGTCGTGTACAGCTAGCTCCTAGTAGTGCATTCCTGTTTGGAGCTGATTTTAACTATGGCCTAGATTTGGAGTTTGGCGTTAGCCGTGAAAACCAGCGTTAGAGGCTCCTAACGCTGGTTTTAGGCTAACTCTGGTATTTGGAGTCACTAAAAAAAGGGGTTAACGCTCACTTTTCAGCCGCGACTTTTCCATACCGCAGATCCCCTTACGTAAATTGCGTATCCTATCTTTTCAATGGGATTTTTCTAACTCCGGTATTTAGAGTCGTGTCTGAAGTGAGCGTTAGAACTCTAACGACAAAACCCCAGCCGCAGAAAAAAGTCAGTAGTTAAGAGCTTTCTGGGCTAACGCCGGTTTATAAAGCTCTTAACTACTGTGCTCTAAAGTACACTAACACCCATAAACTACCTATGTACCCCTAAACCGAGGTCCCCCCACATCGCCGCCACTCGATTAAATTTTTTTAACCCCTAATATGCCGACCGCCAACTACGTTATCCTTATGTACCCCTAATCTGCTGCCCCTAACACCGCCGACCCCTATATTATATTTAGTAACCCCTAACCTGCCCCCCACAACGTCGCCGCCAGCTACCTACACTTATTAACCCCTAATCTGCCGACCGCAAAGCGCCGCCAACTACGTTATCCTTATGTACCCCTAATCTGCTGCCCCTAACACCGCCAACCCCTATATTATATTTATTAACCCCTAATCTGCCCCCCACAACGTCGCCTCCACCTGCTTACACTTATTAACCCCTAATCTGCCGAGCAGACCTGAGCGCTACTATAATAAAGTTATTAACCCCTAATCAGCCTCACTAACCCTATAATAAATAGTATTAACCCCTAATCTGCCCTCCCTAACATCGCCGACACCTAACTTCAATTATTAACCCCTAATCTGCCGACCGGAGCTCACCGATATTCTAATAAATGTATTAACCCCTAAAGCTAAGTCTAACCCTAACACTAACACCCCCCTAAGTTAAATATAATTTTAATCTAACGAAATTAATTAACTCTTATTAAATAAATTATTCCTATTTAAAGCTAAATACTTACCTGTAAAATAAATCCTAATATAGCTACAATATAAATTATAATTACATTGTAGCTATTTTAGGATTAATATTTATTTTACAGGCAACTTTGTAATTATTTTAACCAGGTACAATAGCTATTAAATAGTTAAGAACTATTTAATAGTTACCTAGTTAAAATAATTACAAAATTACCTGTCAAATAAATCCTAACCTAAGTTACAATTAAACCTAACACTATACTATCATTAAATTAATTAAATAAAATACCTACAATTACCTACAATTAAACCTAACACTACACTATCAATAAATTAATTAAATACAATACCTACAATTACCTACAATTAAACCTAACACTACACTATCAATACATTAATTAAATACAAAACCTACAAATAACTACAATGAAATAAACTAACTAAAGTACAAAAAATAAAAAAGAACTAAGTTACAAAAAATAAAAAAATATCTACAAACATAAGAAAAATATTACAACAATTTTAAACTAATTACACCTACTCTAAGCCCCCTAATAAAACAACAAAGCCCCCCAAAATAAAAAATGCCCTACCCTATTCTAAATTACTAAAGTTAAAAGCTCTTTTACCTTACCAGCCCTGAACAGGGCCCTTTGCGGGGCATGCCCCAAGAAGTTCAGCTCTTTTGCCTGTAAAAAAAACATACAATACCCCCCCCAACATTACAACCCACCACCCACATACCCCTAATCTAACCCAAACCCCCCTTAAATAAACCTAACACTAAGCCCCTGAAGATCTTCCTACCTTGTCTTCACCATACCAGGTTCACCGATCGGTCCTGAAGAGCTCCTCCGATGTCCTGATCCAAGCCCAAGCGGGGGGCTGAAGATGTCCATGATCCGGTAGAAGTCTTCATCCAAGCGGGGCAGAAGAGGTCTTCCATCCGATTGAAGTCTTCATCCAGGCGGCATCTTCTATCGACATCCATCTGGAACGGAGCGGCAACATCCTGAAGACCTCCGACGCGGAACATCCATCCTGGCCGACGACTGAACGACGAATGACGGTTCCTTTAAATGACGTCATCCAAGATGGCGTCCCTCGAATTCCGATTGGCTGATAGGATTCTATCAGCCAATCGGAATTAAGGTAGGAATATTCTGATTGGCTGATGGAATCAGCCAATCAGATTTAGCTCGCATTCTATTGGCTGATCGGAACAACCAATAGAATGCAAGCTCAATCTGATTGGCTGATTGGAACAGCCAATCGGATTGAACTTGATTCTGATTGGCTGATTCCATGAGCTCCGGTCGTCAGATTTGGGGTTAATAATGGAAGTTAGGTGTCGGCGATGTTAGGGAGGGCAGATTAGGGGTTAATACTATTTATTATAGGGTTAGTGAGGCGGATTAGGGGTTAATAACTTTATTATAGTAGCGCTCAGGTCCGCTCGGCAGATTAGGGGTTAATAAGTGTAGGTAGGTGGAGGCGACGTTGTGGGGGGCAGATTAGGGGTTAATAAATATAATATAGGGGTCGGCGATGTTAGGGCAGCAGATTAGGGGTACATAGGGATAATGTAAGTAGCGACGGTGTCCGGAGCGATAGATTAGAAGTTAATAATAATATGCAGGGGTCAGCGATAGCGGGGGCGGCAGAATATGGGGTTAATAAGTGTAAGGTTAGGGGTGTTTAGACTCGGGTACATGTTAGAGTGTTAGGTGCAGACGTAGGAAGTGTTTCCGCATAGCAAACAATGGGGCTGCGTTAGGAGCTGAACGCGGCTTTTTTGCAGGTGTTAGGTTTTTTTTCAGCTCAAACAGCCCCATTGTTTTCTATGGGGGAATCGTGCACGAGCACGTTTTTGAGGCTGGCCGCTTGCGTAAGCAACTCTGGTATCGAGAGTTGAAGCTGCGTTAAAAATGCTCTACGTTATTTTTATGGTGCGGCCAGAAAAAAAACGGCGTTAGCTACGCGGGTCCTTACCGACAAAACTCTAAATCTAGCCGTATGTATTTAATCTGTTTAAAATGGTTAAACAAATAGTAGTATGTGTGCAATAGTGCCACAATAAAAGGCTTGAACACGTTTTTTTTTGCACATTTGTTCATTTTTCTTTTTTTTCTTTTTTTTATCTATTAAATCTTTTTTGTTTGTTTGTTAAACTGATGTTACTGTACAAAAAAAACACATTTTGTTTTGTTTTTATGCTCATGAAAAGGTCATGGCATTAAAGGGACAGTATACACCAATTTTCATTTAACTGCATGTAATAGAATAGACACTACTAAAAAATAATTTGCACAGATACTGATTTAAAAATCCAGTATAAACCAGTTTAAAAACTTACTTAGAAGCTCCCAGTTTAGCTCTGTTAAAAAGGTAGCTGGAACATCCACTGCAAGTGAGAAAAAACAGACACTCCCCCCTCCCCCTTCCTCTGCATATGAAAAGAACCTTTACACAAACAGGAGCAAGCTGTAGTAGGTATACATCAGTATTCTCCTAAAACTTTTGGGCTTGGTTAGTGGACACTAGTGCAACGCCACCCCCTGTTCTTATGCAATAAATTGCACAATAGCAGGGGCAGTTAATCCTCCTGGAAGGAAAGGTCTGGAGTGATTTTTTAACAGCTCACTAAAAGCTGGGAGAGAGAATAAAAAACAGCAGCCATAAGCCTTGAGAACCTGCAGGTGTAAAATGCTTACAGAAGAGTGAAAAACTTCCGACTCGCCCAAGGGATATTACTGTTTAACCATGCAAGATTCATTTTACAATAAAAAATAAAATGCACATTTTGTTTCATTTGGTACAATTTTCCCTTCATTTTCTGAAATTGCATTGTGCATTAAATAAAATGTTTATTATGTATATTAAACTCTCTGCCTCACTCCACAAGACTCTCTTCAAGTGCTCCCTAAAGACTCTACTGTTCAGGGATGCATAGAACCTACACTAACCTTTCTAGTTCCTCTTCCCCATTGCTATCCACCATGAACCCCCTTAGTATGTAAGCCTAAAAGCCCGACTGTTTGCAGTGTGACTCTCCGCAGGGCCCTCTACCTAATTAATCCCTATAAATGTAACCTTGTATACCGCCTATGTTTATAGTGCTGCGGAATCTGTTGGTGCTCTACAAATAACTGATGATAATAATAATAATACTTCAAAAGGACAATATAGTCTTAATAAATTCCCTGACAAACAAATTTGTGCTCTTAGGCTTACATGCTAAGGGGGTTTGTGGCGGATAGCAATGGAGGAGAGGAACTGGTATTAGTAAAGGTTAGTGAGGGCTGTATGCATCCCTGAACAGTAGAGTCTTTAGGGAGCGTTTGAAGCTTTCAAGACTAGGGGAGAGTCTTGTGGAGCGAGGCAAAGAGTTCCACAAGATGGGAGCCAGTCTGAGGAGGTAATAAGAGAGGAGGAGAAGCATCTTTTTCACTGCTGTGTCTCGCTATTTCAAAGCTGATGTGGTAGTCTCCTTTAAAAAAAACATTTTTCATTATTACTTTAGCTTGCCTATAACTCTGGTCTAGATAACAAATGGAGTGCAGTCGACCGCTCAGGATGCCTTATTTATTTATTTATTTTTCATTCATTTTTATTTGCTAATTTTAATATTATAACATATCAAAGACATTGGGGTAGATTTATCAAGCAGCGGATGCTGCAATGTATCCCCGTAGTTTCCCCTGAAACTCAAGTTAAGAAGCAGCGGTCTTGCTGCTCCTTAACTCGTCCGCCATCTCTGAGGTGGCGGACAGCAATCATCCTGATCGGATATTTCATTGGTTGAAATTTTCTGACCTATCAGCCAGCTAGGATAGGGTTTTTAAATGAGCACATCACTGGTGTTTTTTAAGTGGCTTTGAGTACAGCATGAAGCTGAAACGCGTCAGCCATTATTTTTACTAGCTGGGGCACCCCTGAAGTTCCCTACCTGTATGCATTGAGCTACTAGAATTTTAATTGTTATAATAAAGCTTTAACAAGATTTTACCTCAGATCCGGTGCTCTTTATTCTTTTTTTTTTACTATTTTACTATTGCTGGGGCCGCATAGTGCAGCATGGATCACGAAGCGAAGAACCTGCTCAGGATTAGAGGGCAATTCCCACACACACCTACGCATCATCCAATTATGTTGGGCTTCAGACTGATGGAGGTTACGGTACACGCCACACAGCGGAAGGAGTGCATGAAGCTGGAGTTGGGCATCTGTGAGTAAATGAACCGAACATCTAAATCTTCATCGAAGAGGAGGGTAAAACAGATTATACATAGTATAATTCCCCTTTATCATGCCATTGAGTTTGAAAACCACATGATAAGTCAAGTGTCGAGTGTGTTAAGTGGCATTTATTAGAAAATAGTATATCGCCAATAAGCACTATAAAGGCTATTAAAGTGACAAGTGTTTACAGAGACTAACAAGAGCAACATCGTTATTGTGTGAAAGTTTCTAGGTATCCTTGAAAGTGATTTTGCTGTCCAGTCTGGGAAGTTAAAAAGCAGCACATTGAGTATTGGCTTGGATATCACGCAGAGTGAATGCAAAGCATTTGTATCTATATAAGCTGTTTGCAGTGTATTGCTACCGCAAGATGAGCGGAGAGATAAAGCAATAAGGACAGTTATATCAAGAAATGGAATGAACATATGTGTTTGCACACTGCGTAGTGTTGACTGCGGACAAATTGTGTGTGGGATCCACTCTAGCCCGAATAATTTACTTATGGATTTTTCCTAAAACTGGTTATTAGTAAGAGTTTACTTAATTGGACACCCATTGTTTGTTGACTTTGTGTATATAGCATTCATTGCTGGGGTCACTGGCCTGACCCCGGGTGTCCAAGGGTAATTAGTATCTCTACAACCTATTGCAATCTGAGCAGGCATTATGCATACAGGAGAGGAAGGAGAAGGGGGGTACAAATTCCACCTAACTATTTTTCATTAAGCACAGCACAAGAAAGGGATCTGCTGTCGTAGGACTGTGATAAAGTGTTCAACAATGATCATGCAAACTCCTCTCTAGTGGTACTATTTGAGGAAATGGATTTCCTTTTAAAGAAAGAAGACAAAATCAAATGGGATATATGGTCTTTGAGAAAATATCATGAGTTGGGACTGATCCTGAGGGGCTTGAGGATAAACAAGTTTCCAACGTTTGTAACAGAAGACAAGAGGTTCATAAAACTCTAGAACAACAATCTGATGGAGTGTTCTCTAAAGCTGATTTTGTTGATAATTGAGTACAAGACCAAAGCACTAAGTGTTATAGTGGGAAAGATATCATTGGTCCAGGAGGAACTGAACAAAAGGAGTGGTGAGACAAATTATTTGAAGTTTGACAAGATCCTACAAGAAACACTATCCGAGGCCATGGCATTGTTACTGGAAATCAAGCATTCCAAATATGTTCGAGATCAACAGGATTATGACTTGGGCCAAGTATATGTTTGGAATAGAAAAGAATGTTTCCTAAAGAAAAAGGAAAGCTTCCAGGAAAACTTCAGACCAAATACATGGAGGCACAGAGGCAGAGGAAGGAGAAATAATGGTGGCAACTCAAATACGAACAACAATCATTATAAGACCAAACAAGTACATTTTTATGAGAGCGAAGAGGAATCCATGGATGAGGGTACTGCATCAGGGGGAAAAGAATTGATACCCGTTATGGGAGGTAGAGGAGAGTTCACATATGACAGACAGCACACACCTGATGCACGTGATGGAGGGCTACTGCAAACGCCACTCTGTAATGTAGTAACAACTGAAGTCCACAGCACCAATAATTTGAAGGAAAATGGTTTTGCAAGTTTTATAGCATTTATTTATCCTTTACAGCTTCATACAGCATAGACACCCAGCAGCAAATGCAACGTTTCGGGCGTTAACCCTTACTCATGCTAATCCAGAACACCTGTGAGCTGCTTAAATACCATATGATTTAACCATTACCTCACCTTGATACAAAAACACACATTTAAAAACACAGTATACCACCACCTGGTAGTCAAGAACATTTCATTTATATATAGATAAACAAAGTATCATTAAAACCAAACTGCTGTTACTTATATCTTTTGTACATTTTTTCATATGATAAATTCATTTATACTGCATGTAACTTATAAACAGAGAACTGAACATTGTCTGCAATATATTGAAGTATAAACGGCGGAATGGGACGCCCGAACCGACCAAGGAGAGAGAAGAATCCAAAGAAGCAGAACAGAAGTCATCAGTAATCAATATCTCATCCTGCAACTTAACGGACAGTGAGTACCAATTACTTGATAAGGGACTGTCATTTTGTCCAGCAAAGGATATAGACTTTTTTGAAATTGAAAAAGACTTATATAGATTTTTTAGAACGTTAAAGTTGAAAGCATTCTTTAATGACAAGCCTAATCTACCCGTTAGTAATGAAAGCATAGGTACTGATACACTTACGTTGAAAGCTGCAGGTTTGCATAATAAGAGTAGCTTCACACCACAGGTTAATAACAACAGTGTAGAGACATATATGCAGTTGGTTAAGATGGATTTAAAAAAATTGGAACTTCAAGTTAAAAAGAAATCATGGAAGTTCAAGCATAATGTCACAAAGGCACAAAGTGGGGCCATTTCTACACTTGCTAAAAAAGATATCGTGGTGAGGGGTGCAGACAAGGGGGGTGCCATTGTTGTCTTAGACAAAGACTATTGTATTAATGAAATTAATTGTCAACTTAATGATAAAGACACATATTTGGTACTCCCACATAATCCATTGATAAATATACAGAAGGAGATAAATGGTATTATTGACAAAGCCCTATTGAGAGGTATTGTTGATAAAAAATTGGCATCATATTTGTACATTGAATGGCCCAAAACACCGATTATATACACTGTACCAAAAATTCATAAGGACCCCCATAAACCACTGGGTCGTCCCATAGTGGCAGGCACACAATCTGTCTTTAGCAACATAGCCATATACCTTGATAAAATCTTTCAGCCAGAGGTCATGAAAGAAACATCATATATTAAGGACACAAGTGATTTTATTATGAAATTGAAAAGTCTACCGTTGAACAATACTAAGTATATTCTTTTCTCTCTTGATGTACGGAGTATATATACGTCCATTAAGCATTAAAGTGGTATTGGGGCAGTTATGTCCACTATGGCTAAAACTAAGGTATATAATAATGTACACTTAAAATTTGTTGAAGATTTGCTTAGACTGGTGTTGTACTGCAACTATTTTTTGTTTGGAGTAACTTGGTATTTGCAACTTAAAGGGACAGCCATGGGGTCCAATGTCGCCCCATCATACGCCAACTTGTTCATGAGTTTCTTTGAGGACAAATTTGTCTATGAAAATGCGTTATTTATACAATATGGAGCAGCCTAGTGGCGCTTCATAGATGACGTGTTTGGCGTGTGGTGGGGCGACAGTGGATCCCTTCTGGCATTTGTCGACCAGTTGAATGGTGCAGTGCAGGGTCTAAATTTTACACTAAGCTTTAGTGAAATGAATATTGTATTCCTGGATACTGAAGTACACAAGGATGTATTGACTGGTAGCATTAATATAGATTTATATAGGAAGAGCATTGATAGGAATTCCCTGCTTAAATTTGACAGTTTCCACCATGAGTCCCTTAAAAATTCCCTTCCTAAGAGCCAGATGGTGAGAGTTCATAAAATAGTCAGTGACAGTTCTAAAAAGGAAGTGAGACTTAATGAAATGACAGAGAGGTTCGTCCAAAGAGGCTATCCTCCAAAGTTAGTTAAGACTGAGAGACAGAAAGCCACTAATATTTGTGATAAAATTATTAAACCTAAAGATAAACAAGATAGACTAGTGTGTGTCACACAGTATAACCCATACAGCACTGAAATAGCCCAAAGTCTGAAAAAACACTGGCATGTATTGAAACAATGCAATACTGATATCATACAATTTCAAAATTATCCTCTTATGGCATATAGGAGAGTACCCAATATTAAAGATCTGGTAGTCAAAAATTATATTGGCAATAGAATGAAATTACAAACATACATATCAGCTAAATCATATGGTACATATCCATGCCTAAATTGTGCCAGTTGTAATTCAGTGATTAAGGGTAAGGAGTTTGTGCATCCCCATACAGGTAGAAAGTTTAAAATCAAAGGTTTTTTCACGTGTGAATCTACACACGTCATATATTTAATAAAATGTCCGTGCTCTAAAATCTATTTAGGTGAGACAGTTAGGAAGATATGTGACCGCCTTAGTCAGCACAGATCAAATATTAGATGCAGGGACAAAAATGCCCCGGTAGCCTGTCACTTTCTTGAAGCTGGTCATAACATCTCCCAGCTTAGGTGGAAAATCATAGACAGCGTAGAACCCCTTAGGAGGGGAGGGAACAGGGAATTACAACTCAAGAGGAAAGAATCCTTTTGGATAAATAAATTGGAAACTTTAGCCCCTAGAGGCATAAACAGGGAAATAGACATGACAGTCTTTTTGTAAACTTCAATATATTGCAGACAATGTTCAGTTCTCTGTTTATAAGTTACATGCAGTATAAATGAATTTATCATATGAAAAAATGTACAAAAGATATAAGTAACAGCAGTTTGGTTTTAATGATACTTTGTTTATCTATATATAAATGAATTATGTTCTTGACCACCAGGTGGTGGTATACTGTGTTTTTAAATGTGTGTTTTTGTATCAAGGTGAGGTAATGGTTAAATCATATGGTATTTAAGGAGCAGCTCACAGGTGTTCTGGATTAGCATGAGTAAGGGTTAACGCCCGAAACGTTGCATTTGCTGCTGGGTGTCTATGCTGTATGAAGCTGTAAAGGATAAATAAATGCTATAAAACTTGCAAAACCATTTTCCTTCAAATTATTGGTGCTGTGGACTTCAGTTGTTACTCCGTTATGGGAGGTGGTATACGCTAGGGACTTAGGACCACCAGGAAGACAACAGGCAGTGAGACCCAAGGAAGGACCCAACAGGTTGCCACCGATCCTCAAGAAACAGGGCACATCTACATACTCTAGATATAGAGTGGATGACTATTCAGTGGATGACAGTAGAAGTGGTTCAAATGCTGAAGAGCAGGCACAATTAGAGCAGTTTTTTTCCATCCCCCAGGGCACATACAAAGGGGGGGAGAGGTGGTCAAGGACGCGGCCACAGACAGCAGTTCCAGAGACAGGAGAATTGATACCCTCTGAGACGGACACGAGGGACCTCCCGTTACAGAAACAAAATGTGATGCACCTGTCAAACCACACACTAAGTGAAACAGAGATGAAGGTTTTGGCCTTGGGACTCCCCTTTGTACCTACAGCAAACTTTAATTTGTTCAAAACTTTATTGGACATTAATAAATTAATTAGGAATTTAACGTTAAAAAATTCTATTCTAATCAATTGGACAGAACCCCCAGCCAATTGGCTGAAGCAACGATTGATGCTGGGTTCCATGAGAGGGCCAATGGAGATTTGAATTTCCAAGATATATGCAGTGTGCTGGTTCTGGAATCTCTCCTGGATGAGTCTGCTCTGGCTGGGGAAAAAAAATAACTCTACCCTCTTTAAAATCCAGGTTGAGATTTTACCCGATACAGAGTAGAAGGAAAATACTGGAGAGATTCCAAGAGAGGATAGAAAAGGATCTAACGGATCTGTATTATAAAACAGACCTAACTCAGGGACATAACATCACAAGAAAGGAGAGGCCCTAGAGAGATTAGGCAAGAATTATAATGTGGTGATCCATTAAGCGGATAAGGGAGGAGCTGTGGTCCTCATAAACAGACAGGATTTTATAGCTGAGGTCCACAGACAACTTATTTATTTAATTAATGATGGTGTGGACCTTGGATACATTGATACGAAGACAAATTATTATTTATTGGTGGCAAATCCAATTACCCCAGGGATTAACCATTTACCCAAGGTCCACAAGTCCCTTGAAGAAGTAAGAAGGAGGCCAATAGTGAGTGAATTGGCTCATTATTGGAACACTTATCCGAATGGCTGGATTTCATATTACAGCCAATTGTGAGTACACTTGCAAGCTATATATCTGACACAAAACACGTATTACATTTATTGTCAAAGGTAACATGGGACAAGGGCTACACATGGCTAACTGTCGATGTGAAGTCCCTTTACTCCAGCATTCCACATGAGAAAGGCTTACAAGTCTTAGAATTCTTTCTGAAGATAAGATTTAAACATGAGGAGACTTATGTCAAATATCTATTGCAAGTAGCAAAGTTCCTCTTGACCCACAATTATTTTGAATTTGGGGGGTTTACTATCTCCAGGGATGTGGAACAGCTATAGGGGCTAAATTTGCCCCCTCCTATGCCAACCTGTTTATGGGTTGGTGCAAGCTGTTCCACGTCTATGGAGATGGGAACCCTCACAGGGACAATATTGTGTGATACAAGCACTACATAGATGATCTCCACTTTATTTGGAGAGGTGATGATATGGATTTACTAGATTTCACCCAAAAGTTGGATATTAATGATGCTGGAATCAGCTTCACCTCTGAATATAATAAACGGGAGATCAATTTCCTGGATGTTACACTGAAAGGAGTCCATGGAGAACAGATTGAGACCAGGGTTTATTATAAACCAATATCAGGGAACTCCTTGTTGCATGCCAGGAGTTGCCATCCAGAAGCAGTTTTCAAAGAAGTGGCAAAAGGGCAATTAATTTGCCTTAAGCAAAACTGTTCTAAGGAGAGTGTTTACCAACAGGAAGCAGAAAACTTAACTAGGAAGCTGAAAGAGAGAGGTTACAAGTGCAAAGTTATTGAACAGGGGAGGGGAGTTGTCAATAAAATCAATAGAGAGGATTTGCTAAAGAATAAGTCCAGGAGAGACAAGATGTCTAAATATAAAAACAAACAGGAAGGAGAGAAGGTTATGTTTATAACAGACTATTCAAATCAGTATCATGACATTTGCAAAGTGGTTAAGTCCCACTTTGTTGGCGGCTGATGATGATGATCTTAAGGATTTAACTCAAGGAGGATGTAAATTTGCTTATAGGAGAAACAGATCCATAGGCAATATCATAGCCCCCACAGAGCTAAAAAGTACACCAACGGAAAGTGGCTCTTTATGGTTAATGTTTAATGGCACCTTTAAATGCAACTAAACATCTTGCAAAGCTTGTGAGAAAGTCACCTTGGGGGATCAATTCTACTCCACTGTGTGGAGTGCCAGCTTCAATATACAGGTTTGACAACTAGAGAAGCTAGGACAAGAATGAAAGAGCACCTCTCGGATATCAGACAAGGGACACTCACAACCCCACTCATAAACCATTTCACAATGGTTCACAATAAAAGAGCAGATAGCTTTAGTTGGACCATCATTGAACAGGTTAAAAATAAAAAGAGGGGTGGAAACAGGGACGAGATTCTAGCAGAAAGGGAAATGTTTTGGATTTTTCGCTTAAAAATTAGGGTCACCACAGGATTAAATTCACAATATGATTTAATAAATTTTTGGTGATCCTATAAAGATCACGAAAGCCTGGAGTTAGGTGTCACTGTAGTTTCAATATTACAAAGTTTGGACAGGGTTATCTATATGGAGTTTGGTTTGGGATTATTATTATCAAACTCCAAGTTTAGAGTCTCAATGCATTATTATAACACAGCAGTATACTTGCTATGGTGTGTATATATTTATGGTTCAACCTTTCTAGGTTGATTATATCTTTCAAACCCTTCAAACAGTACTTTAAATCCCTCCAAATAGTACTTAATGATTCAAAAGTTCAGACGAAGTTCTTAATAAGTATAGAGAACTATGTGGATAATAGACATATACTACATCTTTCAACAAATGAAATAGGTAATTCAGGAGTCCAATCCTTTTTACGGTGAGAAGTGTCCCCAGTGGGAGGAAAATGCATTACGTGTCAAGGAATAGAAAGCACATTATACTTTTGGGAGGATTATGAATTCCGTTTTAGGTAATAGATGCTCGATCAGAGTTATGATTAGTTAGTGGATAGGGTTACTGTAGGAAAGTACAGGGCTGTAAGAATTCTTCAATGAACGCTTAAATATATATAATAGATCTTACAATTAGCGAGACAAACTAGCCTTTCATTCCCTATATTTAATTGTTGGAAATTTTCTGACCTATCAGCCAGCTAAGATAGGGTTTTTAAATGAGCACATCAGTGGTGTTTTTTAAGTGGCTTTGAGTGCAGCGTGAAGCCAAAACGCATCTGTCGTTATTTTTACTAGCTGGGGAACCCCTGAAGTTGCCTACCTCTATGCATTGAGCTACTAGAATTTTATTTGTTATAATAAGGTTTAACATTATATGGGCAGAAAGAAATAATAATAATAATAATAATAGCATAGTGTGCCCATATCTACATTACTATTCTTTCCAATCCATTGGCCCATATATAAAAGAAAATGAAAATAAAAATAATGTTGGTTAATAAAAATAAAAATTGTCAATACCATCACTTAATCTAATCCCTTTCCTTAGAGGCGGTGTTCGATATATATGGCACCAGACGATTCCCATAACCCAACCAATGTTGGTTTTCACTGTACATTATCCAAGCTTCCCATACAATAAGACTCACCACTCTCTTCTCAGCCATGTAGAAGTGCTTGCCAACTCATGATAATATTGTACTTTATTTCCTACAAGTGTGAAACTTGGAACAGAGGACTTCCAATATCTTGCCATGTATACATGAATAGCTGTGCTAATTATTTGCATTAGTTTAAGATAAGGGTGAATAATTCCCTTTATAGGCTGTTGCAGTAGTGCTACTTACGGATTGAGGAGGATATTATTTTCTAAAATTACATTGAGCAATCTAGCAACCTCCAATAATTTGTAACATATTGACATTCTGTCAAGATTTCACCCTGATTTCAATAGTTATTTATTGCTTTTTATCTTGGCTGTCATTTTGACTCACCTGTTCTCCTTTCTTATGGCAGAGTGTGTAACACTGCTCACTACTCCCAGGCTTCCTCTTATGGTCAAACTGGAGAACATCATCAGAGAGAGACAGGTTGCAGTCCTAGGATGATTGTGTCATCACTCCCTATTTAACTGCCTCAGTCCTGTTTGCAATTGCCCTTGCATTGTCTTTGATCTCTCTGTGAGTTCCTGTGTTCCTGTTTCTGTGTATACCTAGCTTGTTTGGCGTAACTTCTGGTTTCCTATCCCTGGCTAGTTCCTGACTTTGCTGATCTTCGTATTCCTGACCCTGGCTTGTCTGACTACAAGCTTTGGTTCCTGACCTGGCTCGTCTGACTATCTGCTCTGGCTTTGACTCCTGGCTTGTGATTTTGGCTTGTTATTTTTTAAAGTAAAGGTGTGATTAATTTAGCATTTTACATCCCTGACTGATTCCTGGTACCCTGACACATTCCCACCACATGTGAAGGAATGTACCTCTAACTTTGCATCCTCTAAAATACTCTGGTCCACTTGTCAATGTTTGTACCACCTATACATAAGCTTGATAAAATTATTTTGTAAATTTTCCCCTATAGAAAATGAAGTCCCCCTTATGACCAAATCTGACCAATCCTTAGCAGGAAGTTCAAAGTGTAAATCAGCTCCCCACTTTTCCATGTATCACAATTTGGAAGGCAGGTTTGAGAGATTATACAGGGAGTGCAGAATTATTAGGCAAGTTGTATTTTTGAGGATTAATTTTATTATTGAACAACAACCATGTTCTCAATGAACCCAAAAAACTCATTAATATCAAAGCTGAATATTTTTGGAAGTAGTTTTTAGTTTGTTTTTAGTTTTAGCTATTTTAGGGGGATATCTGTGTGTGCAGGTGACTATTACTGTGCATAATTATTAGGCAACTTAACAAAAAACAAATATATACCCATTTCAATTATTTATTTTTACCAGTGAAACCAATATAACATCTCAACATTCACAAATATAAATTTCTGACATTCAAAAACAAAACAAAAACAAAGCAGTGACCAATATAGCCACCTTTCTTTGCAAGGACACTCAAAAGCCTGCCATCCATGGATTCTGTCAGTGTTTTGATCTGTTCACCATCAACATTGCGTGCAGCAGCAACCACAGCCTCCCAGACACTGTTCAGAGAGGTGTACTGTTTTCCCTCCTTGTAAATCTCACATTTGATGATGGACCACAGGTTCTCAATGGGGTTCAGATCAGGTGAACAAGGAGGCCATGTCATTAGATTCTCTTCTTTTATACCCTTTCTTGCCAGCCACGCTGTGGAGTACTTGGACGCGTGTGATGGAGCATTGTCCTGCATGAAAATCATGTTTTTCTTGAAGGATGCAGACTTCTTCCTGTACCACTGCTTGAAGAAGGTGTCTTCCAGAAACTGGCAGTAGGACTGGGAGTTGAGCTTGACTCCATCCTCAACCCGAAAAGGCCCCACAAGCTCATCTTTGATGATACCAGCCCAAACCAGTACTCCACCTCCACCTTGCTGGCGTCTGAGTCGGACTGGAGCTCTCTGCCCTTTACCAATCCAGCCACAGGCCCATCCATCTGGCCCATCAAGACTCACTCTCATTTCATCAGTCCATAAAACCTTAGAAAAATCAGTCTTGAGATATTTCTTGGCCCAGTCTTGACGTTTCAGCTTGTGTGTCTTGCTCAGTGGTGGTCGTCTTTCAGCCTTTCTTACCTTGGCCATGTCTCTGAGTATTGCACACCTTGTGCTTTTGGGCACTCCAGTGATGTTGCAGCTCTGAAATATGGCCCAACTGGTGGCAAGTGGCATCTTGGCAGCTGCACGCTTGACTTTTCTCAGTTCATGGGCAGTTATTTTGCGCCTTGGTTTTTCCACACGCTTCTTGCGACCCTGTTGACTATTTTGAATGAAACGCTTGATTGTTCGATGATCACGCTTCAGAAGCTTTGCAATTTTAAGAGTGCTGCATCCCTCTGCAAGATATCTCACTATTTTTGACTTTTCTGAGCCTGTCAAGTCCTTCTTTTGACCCATTTTGCCAAAGGAAAGGAAGTTGCCTAATAATTATGCACACCTGATATAGGGTGTTGATGTCATTAGACCACACCCCTTCTCATTACAGAGATGCACATCACCTAATATGCTTAATTGGTAGTAGGCTTTCGAGCCTATACAGCTTGGAGTAAGACAACATGCATAAAGAGGATGATGTGGTCAAAATACTCAGTTGCCTAATATATGATATGATCCTGTGGTAGAACCAGTGAACTTCATATTAGATAAACATAACAAATCGAAATAGGTCTTATTTGCATTTTTATGGGGTCCTAAAACCTCAGTAACCCATGACTGTAATGGAAAATATTGGAAGATTAGGAGTTTGCCTGAGACAATTCCCAATACTGTTGGTTAATCATGAACTTCTGGTTGGTAAGTGTCTGTAATGCAATACAACCCTTTGTTAGCTCAAACTTCTTGCATCCTGGAATCTGTCGAAACATCAACCTACACTTTTTTAACCGTGCCCTATACTTTTATTGGAGAGTGTAGGAGGTTAAGTGTTATGCTTGAGGACAACACAAAATACAGATGAAAAAATTTGTTATACTAATGCTTGATGAAATTTATAAGGAAATATAGTATTTAAGTTATTGTTATACTTATTATATTTAAAACAGATTTAACTCCTTCACAACAGCCATGGTACCCTGTATATCAGCTCTCATTTTTATTCTAAGGGGTAAAATAGTGCCGGTATTGATGACAGCGGCAAGATCCGGTTATTACCAAATGCCTCAGGGAGTGTGGCATGCAGTAATAGTGAGGTCTTGCTACTGTCAGTGAGATATTTGCTATGAATGGGCTCCAAACCCCCTAGGAGGCACAACATCAATATATTGGTGTGTTGGGTTAATAAACTATGCGCTGTGGGGGTAAAAGCTAGGGAGTCTCGAAGAAGTAATCTCACAAACTTCAAAGTGGGGGTAAAATCTGGATTGGATGAGACTCTTAAGCGCTTGTGCTTAATTACCCAATAAGGAAAGATAGTCTTACTATGTAGTTGGATTCAATGAGATCTATTTATTTTTAGAATTATAAATACATACAATAAAATTTAAAACAATAGAAATTGATTCTTAAAACAAATCTAACTGGTTGGCCAACCATACAGTGTGAATAAAATGTTATAATATGTTTTCCAATCCCTGTTACTTAGTGTGTTATACAAACATATCTGTATATTTGAATTTTTGAATTTTGGTTTAATTGCAGATATTTTTTATGGATTTGATATAGTGGACTTGTGAAGAAGTATGGTATCCACAAAGAATATTCGCAATATTAATTCTTAATTACCATATTTACCATATTCGTTTGTTTAAAGCTGAACATACATAATTAAAATAGCGTCAATGGTATCAACAATATAATTAAAATAGCGTCAATGGTATCAACAATAGTAACAAATAATAAAAGTGAAACAAAAATAAAGTGATACAGTAAAAATCGTATAAGTTATGAAAGATAAAGTCTTTCTGCCGTGATCGTTAGAGTAATTGTTAATTGCTTTTTGTTAAAAGCGCTGTTGTTAAGTCCTCCGTGGGGATAGTATGTGCGGGCGTGCTGCAACACGTTTTTATCTAATTGCTATATATATTGCGATTATAAGTCACTGTTAAGTAGTTTTGGTTATCTGTCCTTCACATTAACTTCCTTAGTTGGTGTAGGTATAATAAATCTTACCCGTTGTTTCTTTTGGGATACTTTGTTTCTGGTCTAGTTTCTTTTTGTACCCAATTCAATCTTTACTGTGATGAATGTGGATCGGAAGCCGGGATAGCCGCTGCCGGTGTTGTAGTGGTTTCAGTATGTCGAGTTGGTTTGTCTCTGCGATTACACACACTTGAAGAAGTAGATGCTGGGGTATTGTGGTAGTGTGCTTTAACCGTTAATCCTTTTGTCAGATGGCTGGGCTTTTTGCCTGGTTCAGGTTTTCAAAACCTCTTGAATTGTTGCGAATGTGTTCTGTTTAGATCCGTACTCTATTTGTTTCAGAGTATCCGATCTGCAGGTGTCCACAGGTTTCTTTAGGCCCAATTATTAGGTAAGGTATTTCAGTTGTTCTTGGCGGTCCTTTGAGCAACCTTCACAGCGTTCAAGAACAACCTTCAAAGCACCTAGTCCTCCTTTCAAAGGACCGCCAAGAACAACTGAAATACCTTACCTAATAATTGGGCCTAAAGAAACCTGTGGACACCTGCAGATCGGATACTCTGAAACAAATAGAGTACGGATCTAAACAGAACACATTCGCAACAATTCAAGAGGTTTTGAAAACCTGAACCAGGCAAAAAGCCCAGCCATCTGACAAAAGGATTAACGGTTAAAGCACACTACCACAATACCCCAGCATCTACTTCTTCAAGTGTGTGTAATCGCAGAGACAAACCAACTCGACATACTGAAACCACTACAACACCGGCAGCGGCTATCCCGGCTTCCGATCCACATTCATCACAGTAAAGATTGAATTGGGTACAAAAAGAAACTAGACCAGAAACAAAGTATCCCAAAAGAAACAACGGGTAAGATTTATTATACCTACACCAACTAAGGAAGTTAATGTGAAGGACAGATAACCAAAACTACTTAACAGTGACTTATAATCGCAATATATATAGCAATTAGATAAAAACGTGTTGCAGCACGCCCGCACATACTATCCCCACGGAGGACTTAACAACAGCGCTTTTAACAAAAAGCAATTAACAATTACTCTAACGATCACGGCAGAAAGACTTTATCTTTCATAACTTATACGATTTTTACTGTATCACTTTATTTTTGTTTCACTTTTATTATTTGTTACTATTGTTGATACCATTGACGCTATTTTAATTATATTGTTGATACCATTGACGCTATTTTAATTATGTATGTTCAGCTTTAAACAAACGAATATGGTAAATATGGTAATTAAGAATTAATATTGCGAATATTCTTTGTGGATACCATACTTCTTCACAAGTCCACTATATCAAATCCATAAAAAATATCTGCAATTAAACCAAAATTCAAAAATTCAAATATACAGATATGTTTGTATAACACACTAAGTAACAGGGATTGGAAAACATATTATAACATTTTATTCACACTGTATGGTTGGCCAACCAGTTAGATTTGTTTTAAGAATCAATTTCTATTGTTTTAAATTTTATTGTATGTATTTATAATTCTAAAAATAAATAGATCTCATTGAATCCAACTACATAGTAAGACTATCTTTCCTTATTGGGTAATTAAGCACAAGCGCTTAAGAGTCTCATCCAATCCAGATTTTACAACATCAATATATATGTGTCTGTCTATGTAAATTTGTGTATGTATGTATACATGTGTGTCTATGTGTATGTGTATGTGTGATGTGATCTTAGAAATGCATGCTCTATCTAAAACACAAAGATTAATTTTTACTTTCATGTCCATTTATTATTACACATTAAAATCAAAGCATCTGCACCAGTTTTTCTAAATCTGATATATGCTTATGTTGACACCTGGATTTGAAGCCTCACATCGGAACAAAAAATCTCATTCAGATATTTAATAATGTATTTATTTTATATTTAGACTAATTTAGTACAAATTATATCAGTTTTTTAAAGCAAATCATGTGACCGTAAATTATAAGATTTTCTTAATATTTAGAAAATGTTATTATATTTACATGATTAGATATAATATCTATAAAAAAATAGAAGCTACAGCTCATGTTGGAATCTGTTTCTGGACTCAATACATTTGCAATGGTATCTTCCGTCAAGAAAGATTCAGTTACACTATTTTAAACAGATTAAAACTAAGTATATATTTGACTTTAATAGAATAACTATTTTTAAAAAGATGATAGGATATCCCCTTAACCCAAAGTAACAAATCTGTTTAGTTTTCTCTTTTTTAGAGAAGTGTGCAATTATCTTTCAAATAAAAATATCCTACAATCTGACCAGTAAGCATTTAAATACTCAAACAATTTAGGATAAATAACCTTTGGCTCTTGCTGAATATAGTCTTGTTTAAAATTCAGCTGCATTCAACCTTTTTCTAAAGAGTACCAAATTATTTCTAAGCATCTTCCTTATAACCAGAGTGTTATTTACCATGATCTAAAAGTGTTCAAGGTCAAGGATACGGCAGTGAAAGAATGCACAGAAATCCTTCACCAGCCTTAAGAAACCATAGGTGAGATTTCATTGCTTGTTTTTTATGTAACCTTTCATGGCTTCAAATTATAACAGTAACCTTTAGCCTCACATGTTTAAACACCATAATTATGTAATTAAAAGCAATTATGTAATTTAAAATTCTACATTTTGCACTATAGGATGCATGTCATTTGCTTCAATCAATAACCTCAGAAGGTTTTCGTGCACCAAAATAGGACAATAATCCTTTAAATAGATTCTGAAACACAATCTAAATTCAACATCTGCATCGAACTGCGGAATTTTTGGGATTCTTATTACAGAATATGTTTTTGATGTCTTGTGCAGCCACATCTGCGCTTACACAACGTGTTCCCTCAGGATGAGGTTAGAAGAAAAAATGTATTGTTTTTAAAGCTCATTATCATCAAATTGTTGTTAGCAAACATTTTTTGCTTTCTTTATTTTTCATAAAATGGGATTCCAAAATACATTAATTCAATATTCTATTCCATGAGCAACATTATTTAAAAAAGATGCATGATCAGTACATTTTTGTTTTGGGGGGCTTATAAAAATTAAAAAAATATTGGTAAATCACATTCTTAAACTATAAAACTTGAACTCAGATTAAAGAGACACAACAACTTCCATTAAACATGGATGATGTTGATTCAGTCTTTGTGATTGTGTTCATCGGCTGTTTTTTGGCTTTTTCATCATCAGAAAAATCACAATGCAAAAGATAACACCATTTACGTATTTGAAAAAGATAGCATCATATCTAAGCACATATGAGAAAATTCACCCATAGGTAGGGTGACCATATTGCCGCTTTAAAAAGGGACACATATGAAAAATACATATTTCAGGGTTCTTATACAAAACATTTATTTAAACAGCCCTGAAAAGAGACCTGACATATGTATTTTTCTTATTTGTCCCTTTTTAAAGCAGCAATATGGTCACCCTACCCATAGGATGCATGGACAGTATCGACTTTTCAAATCACAAACCTCCCAATTACAAGTTAGTGACTAAGAGCTATATTACAAGTGGCACCCTAAAGTTAGCATGCACGATATAAGAATGTGGTGGGTGTGTTAATTTGCACAAGTATTATGTGTTTAAACTAAACGCGTGAGTTAGCGCAACTGAAGACCTTGCGTAATAGGTTTGGGTTAAAATAAAAGTTGCACCAAACACAACATGAATACATTAAAATAAACTGTTACACTCATATAAACACTATCTGATAAATATTTGTCATAGAAATAGTAATAACAAAAAATCTTATAAGGGTTAAAGGTATATGGCCATGTATTTCATTGCAAATGGCTATAATATATATATATATATATATATATATATATATATATATATATATATACTGTATATATATATATATATATATATATATATATACACAGTATATATATATATATGTCTAAATAATAATTCTATAATAATATTTAATAATGTGTTTTACGGTGTATTTACTATAAATATTTCACATTCCAATGTTCTTCACATACAGGAAAATTTTATTTTTATTTAAATAAACATATATGTATATGTATATATATATATATATATATATATATATATATATACTGTAGATATACCTTTATATTACATGAAAATTATCATATATATATATATATTTAATAATAAAAATTAAATTTGTGGCTACGTAAAGAACATTGGATTGTAAAATATGCGTAACAAGCTTCGAGTTTCACACACATGAAGAATTAGCGCAAAAAGACTTCTGGCAGTGTTAACGCTTGAACAAAAGCACTAAATACCACAGCACTTGTAATTTAGCACTAAATATCAACCATAGACACATCAAGTTCAACAGCCAAAGGCACTTGATAAATGCTCAACACCCACAGATCGACTGATAACATATATGAGCCAACAACCTGTGCATGTTGTCCCAGCCCATGCCAACAACAGATAACCCACATTTTATGAAGATAGATTTGTGCCAAAGAACAAATTATATTGAGTAAATTATCATCATCAATATGTGAATGTCAAAACATGACATATCTACAGTATATAGTCAGTTGCAAAATAAAAAAAGATATCAAAACCAATGTATAATTTAAAAATTACGACTGAGGGCCTGATGATAAAAGATTCTCCTGATTGGAGAGAAATTGCAGTGCAGACTTCACAGTGGCTGAACTCACTGAATGCTAAATGAAAAGGGCTAATTTTCCTATACTTGTCTAAGGGGTGTTCTCTGCATTTTTGTATATGAATGAGGGACAAGCCCAGTGCAATATAGCACTGCATGATATGAGAATTTTGTTACATTTAAATTTTGGGCTTTGTATTTTAAATTACTTTGCACTTCACATTGGGTCCTTTCAGTGTTATTACATTTAAGCTTTGTACTTTATATTTTCTATTTTAATACAGTTAGATCCAGATTTTACATATTCTGATTATGTTTTGAAAGTTTCTGTGTCACTGGGAATCTATCAGTGCTGGAGGATTATTTTAATCATATTGTCGGAGTGGGGAGCTATATATAACCAGGCACTGAAAGAGATATCATCTTAGCACTCAAGGTTTCTAGTACATATGTATTATTGTAGCTTGGATATAGTTAATAACAATCTTTATTCAAACATTTATTTATAAATTTAATACAAATAAAAACCTGTAGTGGTTATGGGAAATCAATGTTGTTTAAATTTGTATGCTCTATCTGAATCATGAAAGAAAAGTTTTGGGTTTTATGTCCCTTTAAATATTCCTCCTTTTAGTATTGTGTGTTTTCACATTTATAATATCCTCTCTGCAGGGAATATCAATAATGAATTATTTATATATACAAGTGAATGAACATTGCAGCATTTCTATAATGCCTTTGGCATTGCTTAGCATGCTAATAACCCATTTGGGCTTAGCTGCTATTTACCACCGGTCAAATATAGTTTATAAATTAACATGTCCTTCCAATAACAGTTATGAAATTAAAAATAATTTCCAATTAACTCCCCTACACATGTTTAACAGCGAACCGGCTTTATCAAAAAGTGAGCTGCAGCAGCAAAAGTGACTTTTTATTCCTTCCTGGTGATTAGCCACATATTTTACTATCTTCTTGGTGAATCCAATCCTATTGATATCATAGAAAAGGCATGTATAGGTCATACATTACACAAACTAAGTCATCAACAATGTTTACCCCAGACCAGCCTGTATCAGCATTTTTCTATGTTGTGTTAATTTTGCAAACTAAAGTTATTCCCTAAAAATGCTTGATATGCTGAAAGAGGGAATGGAATTGACTCTATTGTTTTCTTCCCTGTCTTCTCATCAAGAATTGAAACAAATGAAGAGGAATCTACCATGGAAACAGTGTGCGAATACATATCTCCCTAAAAGGTTGCTACACTTACCTTATTTTGATTGTGGTAACTAAATGTGAATATATTTCGTTCACCTGGGCATTCATTTTGGATGAATATTGGATTTGGATTCTTTACCGTTATTTACAATGAGAACAACAAAGATATAGAACTTATTTTAACAAAAAAAAAGTAAAAGAACCTATCTTTCAATATCATAGAAGAAAAAACAACCTGATTGACTTTAAGTCAATGACTAGCTCACAGAGGCACAAAAGTCAGAAAACTGCACACTCCAATAGCTCTAGTCAAAGTGATTGGAAATGTCTGAGCTTCATCTAGTCTCCCACCTCCTTATGCTAGGCTAAGACTTGATTGGACAATCCTGTATGACTAAAATACAACATTTAGGACTTGACTGGCTGTCCCTAAAAACAATTATTAGTGATACTATAGCAGTATTGGACAGAGGCTGCCGGTATGTATGGTCAGACCACAGCGTAAAAAAATAATATTGTCTTCCATTATGAAAATGAGAGCAATTTTTAAATAAGCAGATTTTCTAATGTGTCAGCTTCTAATGAGCATGTGCAAGAGTTCACAGTGTATACATTTCTAAGTATGTGATTCACTGTCAGATGATACAGGGGCAGGGAAATGGCAGTAGCCTTGAGAAAAAATACACTGCTCTTTTAAAATTCAGGCTCAGCGTTATTGCATTTTCATTTTTCTATGCATTGTTTGTGCAGTTCCACTGTATTAAATGGTCCTTTAACCATAATCTGCACATTGAAAAGGACATAAAATGATTAGTGACATATTTCTGATGTTAGAGCAGTTTTAAGGGCTTTTTAGCCCATGCACCAAAAAGATTTGCTGTTTTCCAGACTTATCATTTTGCTATACAAGTGACGCTCCAAACAATTTGCATTCACCCTGTCTGTCATTACACACTCAAAGGAAAGATACAGGAGACATTCATTTCTCTATTAATAGATTAGGAAGACAGAAGAAAAACAGAGTACAGTGGTAGTTTAGTGCCAATTGCTGATGTTGAATAAATGGTGTTGATTTATTTAAACCATGGAATGCTAACTCTTCATAAATTTTACAGCTGTCCTAATAAAAGAAAGAGAAGACATATGAGATGTCAATAGAATATTGAAAATGATAAGGTGCAAGTTGTGAGATACAGCAGACTAACTACCTTATGTATTTCTATGCAAAACAAGACATAAGTTAATTGTATTTCAGCTAGATACCTTTCTTGTTGCTGCTTACACTGTTATGACATTATTCAATACTTCAAATTTAGATTTAAAGCAACTGATAAGAGTTTATTGTATTCAACGCAGCTCCAGGAACACCCTTTTCCACTCCAACTAGGAGGTTCATTTACGTTTCTGCATCTTGGTTGTGTAGCTTTTCTATAGCTATAACCTTGCATTGAAATTGTATACATAAGTGCAGAGGAAAACATTTTAAAGTGCAATGTCCCTTTAAAATACTAACATATACTTACATTTTTGTTTTCAGTACGTTGGTTCTGATTTCACAACTTTGGGCTTATGTCATACCCAGCTGTAGAAATTTGTTGACAGTGCCGACCTTGCCATTAAAACTAGGAATAGTAAATTTTGGAAAGAGTTTGGAAATTGAAAGCTGCATAAGGCAAACACTAAATAAAATATCATAAAATACAAAGGCCTCTATTTAACAAAGTCTGGCGGACCTGATCCGACAGTGCGGATCAGGTCCGCCAGACCTCGCTGAATATGGAGAGCAATACGCTATCCGTATTCAGCATTGCACCAGCAGCTCACAAGAGCTGCTGGTGCAACGCCGCCCCCTGCAGACTCGCGGCCAATGGGCCTCCAGCAGGGAGGTGTCAATCAACCCGATCGTACTCGATCGGGTTGAATTGTGGCGATGTCTGTCCGCCTGCTCAGAGCAGGCGGACAGGGTTATGGAGCAGCGGTCTTTGTGACACACAGGGCATCAAGCTTCTTTATTTTATTAAAGGGACAGTCTGCACCTTGGTCATCTTAAAGGGGCTTGATGCCCTGTGTTTGCTCGCCAGAAACAGAAGTTATGAAGCAGCGGTCTAAAGACCACGGGGCATTCAAGCTCCATTCGCCCCAAGCCCCAAAGAGTTAGTTTTCACCAAGTCTTCTATATTTTATTAAAGGGAAGTCTACACCTTGGTCATCTTAAAGGGGCTTGATGCCCTGTGTTTGCTCGCCAGAAACAGAAGTTATGAAGCAGCGGTCTAAAGACCACAGCTCCATAACCTGTCTGCCTGCTCTGAGGTGGCGGACAGAAATCGTCAGAAATCAACCCAATCAAATACGATCGAGTTGATTGACATCCTCTGCTAGTGGACGATTGGCCGTGAATCTGCAGGGGGTGGCATTGCACCAACAGTTCACAAGAACTGCTGGTGCAATGATAAATACTGAGAGCGTATGCTGTCGGCATTTATCGATGTGCAGCGAGCATTATCCTCTATATCGGATCATGTCCGCTCGCACAATCATAAATATGCCCCAAAGTTAGATTAAGCTGCAAATAGCCTCCTGCACCTTTTCTGTATCATGCAGCAGGAATGGTAAAAAAGTTATTTTAAAGTTGAATATTGTTTCTAGCCACTTAAAAATGGCTGCCAAAGTCTGCCTACTGATGACATCATGATCTGGGCTGCATGTGGCACCCAATCACAAAAGTCTCACTAGTTGAATTAAACAGACTGCTAATGCTATTAAGCAGAGTGCTGAGATGTAGGCCAGATTGTGATGTCATCAGTGGGTGGAGCTTGGCAGCCATTTCAAAGTGGCTAGAAACAATATTCATTTTAAAATAACTTTTTTACCATTCCTGCTGCATGATATAGAAAGGGTGCAGAAGGCTGTTTGCAGTTTAATCTAAGGTAAGACTTTAAGATGACTAAGGTGTAGACTGTCCCTTTAATCATTCTTCCATTGGTGTCAGGAGATACGGGGAAAGAAAGGGAAAATGGCCCTTACTACCATTTTGCTCCTAATATATAAGCATTAGCTGACACTTGAGTCATTTTTTATTCTAACGAACCACCATTTTGAAAAATATGTTTATGTTTATGTGTACAACAAGCTGCATATATTTCTTCTGATATTACATTTGAGGCATTTTATTATTTAGCTTCCCAGGCAATCTGCTATCATTTCTGCAAAATATTTTTCCTCCCATTTCCCTGACAGACATATGACCTCTTGGATCATTTCCATAACTGATATAAACCTTCCTACTATATATCAACACAGTCCAGCCTGGCTGTCAAGATTTGTAATCAAGAACATTTTTAAATGATACAAAGTATATTGGATGGCTGTATATCATGCATGGTAGGTAGAACTACGTGCATAAAAGCTGAAAGGATTACAAAGGCATTATAATCATGTCTTTGTCATGCACTCAAGTGGCAAATTACACAAATGATTTTGAGATTGCCAAGGTGACTTGTTTCAAATGCAAGATCTTGTTCAAAATTCATTAAGTACCACTTCACTTATATATTTTTTACAAATCCATTATTGGGCATTCATATTATTAAAGGGATATTAAAAAGTGCTCCTTTGGTTAAAAAAAACAAATTTGTTAAATCAAATTAACCATAAAAAGAAGCAGATTGTGTAAAAAACAAAACAGCTAGCATCTTTGTTTTCTTGTAGAATCCCCCCCCCCCCCCCCGGTGAAATAAGATTGGAACATTTTTGAAACTTAAGTTTCATTCTGACAATTTTGACCATGAGCAATTTTGACTCCCTGTTTAGCTATTCTGCTCACTTAATACTAAACCAACTTTGGAAGTTTTATGACATCATGTTAGATAAGCTTCCTGAAGGGACCACAACCTCTGTGTAGGGCTGTGGCAGGAAGTAATGGACACTGTACAAATTAAGTTTAAACAAATAAATACAAGGTAAAATCAATTTAACTAGATGAATAATACATATTGCTATGATTTCAATTCAGTAGATACCATTGTTTAGTGCTTTTTTTAAAATAAAATAATGAAACAGACTGTTTAATATCCCTTTAAAAAATATACAGTTGTATGAGGTTCTCAATACATAGGTTTAGATTTATCATACCCCGGGCCGACATAATATGGCGATATGGTCTTTTTGCAATCATGTTCCATTGCGCAGCTATTGCAAGTCTTGAAAAATTATGATTGTGCAGGCACATTTGCCTTTAAAGCAACAATCCTTTCTGTGCTCGAAGAGCTGTAGTTAACAGTTTTGCGCAACATAAAAGTTTCACAAAACACTTCAAAAATACATTACAATGTACAGTTACACTCATATTAACAATGTCTAATTAAAATTATTTTAAAAAAAATATTGCACACAAAAGTTATAAGGGCTCAAAGATACAAGATCTCAGGTGTTAGAGAAAAAAACAGAAGAAGGGATTTTGTATTGACATACATACTCATATATAGAGAAACATGCATTTATATGTATGGAGATATGTTTAACCATTGAGATATTGAAAATATTTTACATTACAATCTTATTAAACAATATCTCAGAGGGATTTTTTTCTATATAGATCTTGAGATATCTAGACATATATATATATAGTCATATAGATATCTCACTATAAATAGATATATAAGTCTAAAAATCATCACATGTATAGAGAAATATTTATTTATAAATAAATAGAACATATTTCGTTCCGAAAACATTTTTGCAATATGAAATATTTGCATTTTAATGTACACTTTTTGAGGATAATATGTCAAGGACTTTGCGCAACATATTAGGGTTTTGTGCATTTTTTTTCTATTTTTCTTCTTCATTGACTTTTATGGGGAATACGTTAATGCGTATGCAATTTGGCTATTTGGATTATGCGGCTTAACGCATGAACAAAATAAGTTATTTTGCAACTTTAAATAGCTGTGCAACCCCAAATGTGAAAAAGCCATAAAATGCGTGGTGTTTTCGCAACGGTTTTGTCACGTGACTTGTAATCTTTCCCAAAGACTTTACTGCTTCTATAAATTATCTTGTCATTTCTTACTATTTTAAACCGGCACAGGATGTCTGATTTTATTATTATTTTTCAAGTGGAGGTTTTTTTTCTGTTTTAATTTGTTCAGAATATTTTAAAGACATATTTGTGATGTGAGTATCTTTCACAGTTGACCATTTTCTTTTCTCTAAAAGGTGAAAGGTTATAGATGCTATTCAATTTATTATAATAAAGAAACACATGCGAATCATAGACATGAAGAATGTTGGGTACAAATCTTTATAAATTCTGTAATTTTACATTAAAAATGATTAAAATGCCCCTGAAATTGAAATTCAGACTCAGAGACACATAACCTTGGGATAGACTAGTTGGAATTTTTAACATGGCACTCTATTTTAGGTAGTTGTGTGCAAAAATTGCAATAAACTGCTCAGTAAATAGTAAAAAAGGCTAATTATCTTTCAACTTCCATGTGATGGCAAAGTCAGGTTGAAAGACAGAAATACCTCCAACTGTTTTAACAAGTTTATCTGCCTCCCACAATAATATTCAGTGTCTGTATGTACTTTAGTGTGTTCACCCGTAAAAAAGGATAAAAGCCTTCCAAATCTCACAGCCGCAAGTTATTAAAGATTCAAAACATATGCCTAAATACAATGGATCGTTAACCCATTTGGTAAAAGTAATGTAATGTATTATAAAATGTACTATTATACTTTCCAACACTGGCAAGCTAAACTGTAACAGCTTATACTTTGCAGGGATTTCTCAATTCCATTTATTTAAACTGTTTATTTTTTCACAAAACTTTGTCTCAACACTTGGGCCGTATGCACTAAAAAAAAAAAGAAAGAAAAAAGGGGTCTGACAAAGTACAGCAGAGAATGATTAGGACTTAGTTCCAGTAAACCAAACAATCAGCAAAGACTCTGAGTCGTAAAAATAACTAAAATATTTAGTTTTTCCCAGGAGAGTGGCTGCTATAGGTTTTTAAATAAAAATGTCATCACTCCATTTCACCAACTTGCTTAGTTATTTGAGGTATCAGTAGCTAAATAGATATCTCATACTTATATACTGATAGAAACTAGGTTGACCAATATGAATACCTTAACCCACAGTAATTAGGGTAACAAATGGACATTTCTGACGGTTTTCCTATAAATTATAGAAATTCAGGAAATTCTTGAGTTACTCCGGAGAATGCAATGATTGTTAATACTGATGAATGCTAAGGATAACATTTATATGAATTTGTCTAAAAAAACGCTGAAGTCAATTCCTATCACTTTGATGATGTGATGTGCCCTTTATATTTTTAACGTTCCTCATTTCACATATTTTCATTAATTTCTCAGTTTGGTTTTCTTTTTTCTCTTGAAATTTATAATATGTTCCAGATTTTTTTTTTTTTTTTTTTTTTAATGCACATTGCTTAACAACTTGAGTGATGAAAAGTTGAACTAAATGAAAATACAGAGAAAAGTAGACAGATATGAAAACAAAAATGGCATTGGCCTCTGATTCCAAAACAATTACATACCTTTTGGAACTGAACAAAAAATATTTAAAAAACCTTCAGGATAATTAATGTAAAGCATGCATGGACACATGGAAACATTATCATGAAAAAGGCTTATGATTACGAGTGGAACACAAATTAACGCTCCCACTTGAGTGTTAATTGCGCTAGAATTAAGATTTTTGCATTCGTTGGGTTGTGCTCGTATTATGAGTTGAAAGTAAACTGTTTTCGCTCTGACAGTAATCTGATGAGTGGAAAAATCCGTGGTTAGAAATATCACATGCGTCTTCACGTATTCCCCCATAGAAGTCAATGAAGACAAAAATTGGGAAAAAAACTAACACCCAACTCTCGCGCAAACCTGATCACATATTCTCATTTGATTCAACAATGTTCTTTACATAACAACATTTTTTTATTTATTCAGAAATACATATTTCTATATATATCTGACTATATTATGGTAACATATACAGTATGTCTATACATATATATATATATATACACATACATGATTATATATAGGTATAGATATATACAGCTATATATAGGAATATATTTTTACAAATACATAGAGCATATTCTGCTATGTGCAGAACATTGGAATGTGAAATATTTACTCTGAATTCATAGTTAAAGCCTTTATTAACAATGAATATTGCATAAATATGCTTTCACATGTTTTCATCTACTTAAAAGTAAAGGGCTCCAATGCACATATATATATATATATATATATATATATATATATACAGTATATATATATATATATATATATATATATATATATAAATGTATACATATGTATTTATGTGTTTATATGTGTATATACAGTATATATATATATATATATATATATATATATATAAATGTATACATATGTATTTATGTGTTTATATGTGTATATACTGTATATCTGTAATTACATATATAATTATATAAATACATAAATACATATGTGCATATGTATATATATATATATATATATATATACATGCATACATATCCATCTTTAGACATGTAGATGTATGTATCTCAATGTTAAAGTCTTTTCGCTGCCCTTTTTTTCAAACACCTATCATCTTTGAGCCTTTATAACTTTTGTGTGCAATATTATTTTTAATTATTTTTAGCAGATGTGTTATTATGAGTGTAACTATACTTTGTAATGTATTTTTGGGAAACGATTAATCAAGCCCATTATGCATCACTATGCATCTGTTTCCGCGCGAGCCTTCAGGCTCACTGGAAACATAAGTTAAGAAGCAGCGGTTTAAGCTGCTAGCGTAAATTGCTAGCGTTCTAGCGTAAATTGTGATTGCGCTCATGCGTTAGCATTTACTTTCAACTTGTAATTCAAGCGCTAAACCCAGCGTGTTACTGATAGCGTGCCACTCATAATCTGACCCTGAATGTTTTATGGTGATGTGTCACTTCGCAATTGGTCTACTGGGGATATTCTGTATACCTTGTTGTAAAACAGTGCAAAACTGTAATTACATATAACTTCAGTAATAGAAAATTAAATTATCGATACTTAAGTACAATATCAAGTGCAAAAGCTAAATCAATTAAAGGGACATTCAAGTTCAAAAAAAATCTTTCATGTTTCAAATAGGGCATGTAATTTTAAACAACTTTCCAATTTACTTTTATCACCAATTTTGCTTTGTTCGCTTGGTATTCTTAGTTGAAAGCTAAATCTATTAGGTTCAGATGCTAATTTCTTAGACCTTGAAGGCCGCCTCTAATCTAAATGCATTTTGATAGTTTTTCACCACTAGAGGGCATTAGTTCACGTGTTTCATATTGATAACATTGAGCTCATGCACGTGAATTTACCATGGAGACAGATCTGATTGGCTAAAATGCAAGTCTGTCAAAAGAACTGAAATAAGGGGGCAGTCTGCTAAGGCATAGATACAAGGTAATTACAGAGGTAAAACATGTATAATTATAACTGTGTTGTTTATGCAAAACTGGGGAATTGGTAATAAAGGGATTATCTATCTTTTAAAACAACAAAAATTCTGGTGTTGACTGTCCCTTTAAACTGAAAACTGGTTTAACGGGAGGAGAAAATATTTAGTTAATGAGATCAAGCATTTTATTTATTTTTCAAATATAATCTGATGGTTAAAATGCTGTTTTTTAAGTGGAATGCATAAACCTGAAGCAATGTTTCAAATGATTATTTTGCTACCAGCTGGTAATTTCTGAAGGCCCCTCCCAATAGGGGCTAAAACCGGGGTCTACATTGCAACATAGAAATTTGGCGACATCCCTACAAAGCCCAGTGTCTTTTAAGTTAATTCCCATAGTGGTTATTTGTTTCTGGTAACTGTGATAATCTAATGCACATTAAAGAATCTTAGAAGGTTTTGTGTTATTTATGTTTGATCTGTATTTTTTTTTTAATCTTCTGGAGACATCACCAAAAATGGATTAAAGAGGAAGCAATAAGGGTGAAAAACAATGAACTTTATTCACACAGACTGCGTGCATATAGAGATAGGGTTATTTTACCGTCTATAAATTGTTTTTATTTGATACCTTTTTGTTCATATGTACTGCATCATTTATGTGTTGTATCAAATATATTATTATTTTAAGATTTGGAAACTTTACCTATATTACATAGAGCTTACAAAATTGTTCTATTTTTATAAGGTTCTTTTTCATATGTGGTAAGCAGACGTATATCTCGGTTAGGTTTGTTTTATGTTAAGTGAAAGCACCAGATTATTTTCATCAGTCCCCCCCCCCCGGAACAGGTTAATTAGGATTTCTTCAATTTTTCATTCCGTATGTGTATGTTGGTCCCACTTATAATGTACACTTATAGTGCTAGACCACCCATAGTTTATAGAATAGAGAGAATAATGATAGAAGGGTTGTTTAAAAAAAATGTTTTGTCTGTGTCCAGCCAGAAAAATTCCTTTGTGAAGGTAGATGCAATTGTCTGTGTTGTCTAATGCTCAATCTAGTGGTTATTAAACAGGTATTAAAGGGACACTGTACCCAAAAAATTTCTTTCGTGATTCAGATTGAAATTTTAAGCAACTTTCTAATTTACTCCTATTATCAAAAATTTTCTTCATTCTCTTGGTATCTTTATTTGAAATGCAAGAATGCAAGTTTAGATGCCGGCCCATTTTTAGTGAACAACCTTGCTGATTGGTGGATAAATTCATCCACCAATAAAAAAGTGCTGTCCAGAGTACTGAAACAAAAAAAAAGCTTAGATGCCTTCTTTTTCCAAATAATGATAGCAACAGAACGAAGAAAAATTGATAATAGGAGTAAATTAGAAAGTTGCTTAAAATTGTATGCTCTTTCTGAATTACAAAAGAAAAAATTTGGGCTCAGTGTCCCTTTAAACTTACAAACTAATGTTATATAATTCTGCACATAGTGCAGAATAATATAACATTAGCTTATTGGCAGATTTATACATTAAAGGATTGCAGAGAATTTTTACTTAAAAGTTCATTTTTCAAGAACGCCGCTCTACTGAGCGTGTCTGGTTTGTCCTCGGCGCATCACGGCAACACTGTTAAGTCACAGCATGCCCAGTCGCGCCATTAAACTGAATGTAGCTATATACAGGGAGTGCAGAATTATTAGGCAAATTAGTATTTTGACCACATCATCCTCTTTATGCATGTTGTCTTACTACAAGCTGTATAGGCTCGAAAGCCTACTACCAATTAAGCATATTAGGTGATGTGCATCTCTGTAATGAGAAGGGGTGTGGTCTAATGACATCAACACCCTATATCAGGTGTGCATAATTATTAGGCAACTTCCTTTCCTTTGGCAAAATGGGTCAAAAGAAGGACTTGACAGGCTCAGAAAAGTCAAAAATAGTGAGATATCTTGCAGAGGGATGCAGCACTCTTAAAATTGCAAAGCTTCTGAAGCGTGATCATCAAACAATCAAGCGTTTCATTCAAAATAGTCAACAGGGTCGCAAGAAGCATGTGGAAAAACCAAGGCGCAAAATAACTGCCCATGAACTGAGAAAAGTCAAGCGTGCAGCTGCCAAGATGCCACTTGCCACCAGTTGGGCCATATTTCAGAGCTGCAACATCACTGGAGTGCCCAAAAGCACAAGGTGTGCAATACTCAGAGACATGGCCAAGGTAAGAAAGGCTGAAAGACGACCACCACTGAACAACACACACAAGCTGAAACGTCAAGACTAGGCCAAGAAATATCTCAAGACTGATTTTTCTAAGGTTTTATGGACTGATGAAATGAGAGTGAGTCTTGATGGGCCAGCTTGATGGGCCCGTGGCTGGATTGGTAAAGGGCAGAGAGCTCCAGTCCGACTCAGACGCCAGCAAGGTGGAGGTGGAGTACTGGTTTGGGCTGGTATCATCAAAGATGAGCTTGTGGGGCCTTTTCGGGTTGAGGATGGAGTCAAGCTCAACTCCCAGTCCTACTGCCAGTTTCTGGAAGACACCTTCTTCAAGCAGTGGTACAGGAAGAAGTCTGCATCCTTCAAGAAAAACATGATTTTCATGCAGGACAATGCTCCATCACACGCGTCCAAGTACTCCACAGCGTGGCTGGCAAGAAAGGGTATAAAAGAAGAAAATCTAATGACATGGCCTCCTTGTTCACCTGATCTGAACCCCATTGAGAACCTGTGGTCCATCATCAAATGTGAGATTTACAAGGAGGGAAAACAGTACACCTCTCTGAACAGTGTCTGGGAGGCTGTGGTTGCTGCTGCACGCAATGTTGATGGTGAACAGATCAAAACACTGACAGAATCCATGGATGGCAGGCTTTTGAGTGTCTTTGCAAAGAAAGGTGGCTATATTGGTCACTGATTTGTTTTTGTTTTGTTTTTGAATGTCAGAAATGTATATTTGTGAATGTTGAGATGTTATATTGGTTTCACTGGTAAAAATAAATAATTGAAATGGGTATATATTTGTTTTTTGTTAAGTTGCCTAATAATTATGCACAGTAATAGTCAACTGCACACACAGATATCCCCCTAAAATAGCTATAACTAAAAACAAACTAAAAACTACTTCCAAAACTATTCAGCTTTGATATTAATGAGTTTTTTGGGTTCATTGAGAACATGGTTATTGTTCAATAATAAAATTAATCCTCAAAAATACAACTTGCCTAATAATTCTGCACTCCCTGTATATTTATATAATTATAATACAATGTTATTAAATATTCACTAACGGCTAGATTTGGAGTTTTGTCGGTAATGACCCGAAAAGCTAACGCCGGCTTTTTTCTGGCCGCACCATAAAAATAACTCTGGTATTGAGAGTTCACATAAAGGCTGCGTTAGGCTCCAAAAAAGGAGCGTAGAGCATATTTAACGCAGCTTCAACTCTCGATACCAGAGTTGCTTCCGCAAGCGGCCAGCCTCAAAAACGTGCTCGTGCACGATTCCCCCATAGGAAACAATGGGGCTGTTTGAGCTGAAAAAAAAACCTAACACCTGCAAAAAAGCCGCGTTCAGCTCCTAACGCAGCCCCATTGTTTGCTATGCGGAAACACTTCCTACGTCTGCACCTAACACTCTAACATGTACCCCGAGTCTAAACACCCCTAACCTTACACTTATTAACCCCTAATCTGCCGCCCCCGCTATCGCTGACCCCTGCTTATTATTTACCCCTAATCTGCTGCACCGTAAACCGCCGCTACGTACATTATCCCTATGTACCCCTAATCTGCTGCCCTAACATCGCCGACCCCTATATTATATTTATTAACCCCTAATCTGCCCCCCACAACGTCGCCTCCACCTGCCTACACTTATTAACCCCTAATCTGCCGAGCGGACCTGAGAGCTACTATAATAAAGTTATTAACCCCTAATTTGCCTCACTAACCCTATAATAAATATTATTAACCCCTAATCTGCCCTCCCTAACATCGCCAACACCTAACTTCAATTATTAACCCCTAATCTGCCGACTGGAGCTCACCGCTATTCTAATAAATGTATTAACCCCTAAAGCTAAGTCTAACCCTAACACTAACACCCCCTAAGTTAAATATAATTTACATCTAACGAAATTAATTATCTCTTATTAAATAAATTATTCCTATTTAAAGCTAAATACCTACCTGTAAAATAAATCCTAATATAGCTACAATATAGATTATAATTACATTGTAGCTATTTTAGGATTAATATTTATTTTACAGGCAACTTTGTAATTATTTTAACCATGTACAATAGCTATTAAATAGTTAAGAACTATTTAATAGTTACCTAGTTAAAATAATTACAAAATTACCTGTAAAATAAATCCTAACCTAAGTTAGAATTAAACCTAACACTATACTATCATTAAATTAATTAAATAAAATACCTACAATTAAACCTAACACTACACTATCAATAAATAAATTAAATACAATTCCTACAAATAACTACAATGAAATAAACTAACTAATGTACAAAAAATAAAAAAGAACTAAGTTACAAAAAATAAACAAATATTTACAAACATAAGAAAAATATTACAACAATTTTAAACTAATTACACCTACTCTAAGCCCCCTAATAAAATAACAAAGACCCCCAAAATAAAAAATGCCCTACCCTATTCTAAATTACTAAAGTTCAAAGCTCTTTTACCTTACCAGCCCTGAACAGGGCCCTTGGCATGCCCCAAGAAGTTCAGCTCTTTTGCCTGTAAAAAAAAACATACAATACCCCCCCCCCAACATTACAACCCACCACCCACATACCCCTAATCTAACCCAAACCCCCCTTAAATAAACCTAACACTAAGCCCCTGAAGATCATCCTACCTTGTCTTCACCTCACCAGGTATCACCGATCCGTCCTGGCTCCAAAATCTTCATCCAACCCAAGCGGGGGCTGGCGATCCATCATCCGGTGGCTGAAGAGGTCCAGAAGAGGCTCCAAAGTCTTCATCCTATCCGGGAAGAAGAGGCGATCCGGACCGGCAACCATCTTGATCCAAGCGGCATCTTCTATCTTCATCTGATGACGACCGGCTCCATCCTGAAGACCTCCACCGCGGACCCATCTTCTTCCGGCGACATCCAACTGAAGAATGACGGTTCCTTTAAGGGACGTCATCCAAGATGGCGTCCCTCGAATTCCAATTAGCTGATAGGATTCTATCAGCCAATCGGAATTAAGGTAGGAATATTCTGATTGGCTGATGGAATCAGCCAATCAGAATCAAGTTCAATCCGATTGGCTGATCCAATCAGCCAATCAGATTGAGCTCGCATTCTATTGGCTGTTCCAATCAGCCAATAGAATGCAAGCTCAATCTGATTGGCTGATTGGATCAGCCAATCGGATTGAACTTGATTCTGATTGGCTGATTCCATCAGCCAATCAGAATATTCCTACCTTAATTCTGATTGGCAGACAGAATCCTATCAGCCAATCGGAATTCGAGGGACGCCATCTTGGATGACGTCCCTTAAAGGAACCGTCATTCTTCAGTTGGACGTCGCCGGAAGAAGATGGGTCCGCGGTGGAGGTCTTCAGGATGGAGCCGGTCGTCATCGGATGAAGATAGAAGATGCCGCTTGGATCAAGATGGTTGCCGGTCCGGATCGCCTCTTCTTCCCAGATAGGATGAAGACTTTGGAGCCTCTTCTGGACCTCTTCAGCCACCGGATGATGGATCGCCAGCCCCCGCTTGGGTTGGATGAAGAGTTTGGAGCCAGGACGGATCGGTGATACCTGGTGAGGTGAAGACAAGGTAGGATGATCTTCAGGGGCTTAGTGTTAGGTTTATTTAAGGGGGGTTTGGGTTAGATTAGGGGTATGTGGGTGGTGGGTTGTAATGTTGGGGGGGTATTGTATGTTTTTTTTTACAGGCAAAAGAGCTGAACTTCTTGGGGCATGCCCCGCAAAGGGCCCTGTTCAGGGCTGGTAAGGTAAAAGAGCTTTGAACTTTAGTAATTTAGAATAGGGTAGGGCATTTTTTATTTTGGGGGTCTTTGTTATTTTATTAGGGGGATTAGAGTAGGTGTAATTAGTTTAAAATTGTTGTAATATTTTTCTTATGTTTGTAAATATTTTTTTATTTTTTGTAACTTAGTTCTTTTTTATTTTTTGTACTTTAGTTAGTTTATTTCATTGTAGTTATATGTAGATATTGTATTTAATTAATGTATTGATAGTGTAGTGTTAGGTTTAATTGTAGGAAATTATAGGTATTTTATTTAATTAATTTAATGATAGTATAGTGTTAGGTTTAATTGTAACTTAGGTTAGGATTTATTTTACAGGTAATTTTTTAATTATTTTAACTAGGTAGCTATTAAATAGTTCTTAACTATTTAATAGCTATTGTACCTGGTTAAAATAATTACAAAGTTGCCTGTAAAATAAATATTAATCCTAAAATAGCTACAATGTAATTATAATTTATATTGTAGCTATATTAGGATTTATTTTACAGGTAAGTATTTAGCTTTAAATAGGAATAATTTATTTAATAAGAGTTAATTTATTTTGTTAGATTAAAATTATATTTAATTTAGGGGGTGTTAGTGTTAGGGTTAGACTTAGCTTTAGGGGTTAATACATTTATTAGAATAGCGGTGAGCTCCGGTCGGTAGATTAGGGGTTAATAATTGAAGTTAGGTGTCGGCGATGTTAGGGAGGGCAGATTAGGGGTTAATACTATTTATTATAGGGTTAGTGAGGCGGATTAGGGGTTAATAACTTTATTATAGTAGCGGTGCGGTCTGCTCGGCAGATTAGGGGTTAATAAGTGTAGGCAGGTGGAGGCGACGTTGAGGGGGGCAGATTAGGCTTTAATAAATATAATATAGGGGTCGGCGGTGTTAGGGGCAGCAGATTAGGAATGCATAGCTATAATGTAGGTGGCGGCGCTTTGCGGTCGGCAGATTAGGGGTTAATTATTGTAGGTAGCTGGCGGCGATGTTGTGGGGGGCAGATTAGGGGTTAATAAATATAATACAGGGGTCGGCGGTGTTAGGGGCAGCAGATTAGGGGTACATAAGTATAACGTAGGTGGCGGTCGGCAGATTAGGGGTTAAAAAAATTTAATCGAGTGGCGGCGATGTGGAGGGGCCTCGGTTTAGGGGTACATAGGTAGTTTATGGGTGTTAGTGCACTTTAGAGTACAGTAGTTAAGAGCTTTATGAACCGGCGTTAGCCCAGAAAGCTCTTAACTACTGACTTTTTTCTGCGGCTGGAGTTTTGTCGTTAGATTTCTAACGCTCACTTCAGACACGACTCTAAATACCGGAGTTAGAAAGATCCCATTGAAAAGATAGGATACGCAATTGACGTAAGGGGATCTGCGGTATGGAAAAGTCGCGGCTGAAAAGTGAGCGTTAGACCCTTTTTTGAGTGACTCCAAATACCGGAGTTAGCCTAAAACCAGCGTTAGGAGCCTCTAACGCTGGTTTTCACGGCTAACGCCAAACTCCAAATCTAGCCCTAAATTAAGACATTGTAGATTCAATGTGTACATTTATTTAGTCAATATTGTTAGTGAAATGATTAAAGCTTTTCTTTAGACTTGAATTTTTTTTTCAACCTATTTAATGTCAAAGTATATTTATTATGTGAAGAGATCTAAGTCACTCGTTTGGTGTCACCTGTCCTGAATGTATATGATTTTAAGAAGTTGAAAATAAAGAAATTGGATTTTACATTCTCGTATGGAACATTATTGAGAAGGTGCGCTTTATTCTTTAGATGATATATATATTTATATAAAAATATTAAAATATATTTAATAATAAAAATTACACATTCTTTGCCTATGGGGCCCATTTATCAGACTCACCGGAAACACCAGTTATGAAGCAGCGGTCTGAAGGCCGCTGCTTCATAACCTGTCCGCCTGCTCTGAGGAGGCGGACAGAGATCGCGTGAAATCAACCCGATCAAATACAATCAGGTTGATTGACACCCCTTGCTAGCGGCCGATTGGCCGCAAATCTGCAGGAGGCGGCATTGCACCAGCAGTTCACAAGAGTTGCTGGTGCAAAGCTGAATGCGGAGAGTGTATTGCTCTCTACATTCAGCGATGTCTGTCGGACATGATCCGCTGATCGGATCATGTCGGACAGACATTTCATAAATAGGCCCCTATGCCTTTTTAAATTTGCACTTGGTTTGGTGTTGTATTTTTCGACGGTTGCTGATTCCATACGGATCTTTGCGCACGCGCATTTGCGCTAGGAGGACACCGGGACACAGATACGATGCGGGTGATGGGGAGAGTATTAAGGTAAGATTTTCGTGTGATATATGTAAGTCTGAGGACGGGAGTGACACCGAAAACGTTAACTGCATCAACTCACAATTGCCTTCTGACTTCGATACAAACATACACACCGATATACATATCTAGACACAGAGACACACACACACATATATATATATATATATATATATATATCCCTTTCCAGTCAAATACGTTTTCATCTATTAATTTATTAATCTATTAATATTTATGGGAATATTTTTATTCAGAAAGTGTATTTATGAGAGTTACACTTGTATTTATGTTGTGTTTGGCGCACATTGTTTGGTGGAATCCAAGCATGGAAGCCTTGCTTACTATCTGACCCTGCTAAATACTACACTGTGATTGCTTAGATGACATTTACATCTTACTTTTGATTGGCTACAATATAGGAAACTAAGTACACACAATAACAGGTTTTCAAGGAATGTATCCCAGTAGACCTCTGAAATTACACAAGAGCATGATGGATTTAAATGCTTATAAAACATGTATTTGTTACACAAATGTTTTTAAGTGCAGTGCTTAATTGCTGAGACATACTATACATATATAAAAATTACTGCAATATGCCTTTAAGGAAGAATCATCATAAATCTTTTAAATTTAACAAACAAAGGTGAAATCTCTGACCTTCCTTTTAGAAGTCATTTTTATGTACATTTAACATCTAGAAGTATGTAAAAACCATAGTCTCAATTATTTAGTCAAACTATACAAAAGACCTGTAATTAGTTCTTGGATACAAATGCTTTTACTTGTATGCTATTAAAGTAATTAACATACTCCTGGAATTCTTAAATATTTTAGAAATGTATTAGTCATGAAAATGACCTTATCTTATAGATATATGGTTGCAAGAAGCCAGAAGGCAACACTAACATATTCTCTACTTGCAGTAAAACAACTTACGCATGCTTAGCCTTTGCCTTTCAGCTTACATTAGGTCCGGGAAGTATTACATTATCCAAAGAAGGAAAACGATCAAGGGCAGAGCCTTGATTAAAAGTGAAGCGATAGAACTAAGAATGACATAGATTTCTGTGTTTAAGACATAACACTAAAATATAAGTTTCAGATTTGTATCTGCTCACCAAATCTGTCATCATAAAAGCCAGCCTCCTGCACCCACCAGTGAGCAAATACCTTCCTGATTAAAAAGGTTTTGGAGAAATTGATACTTTTCCTGTAGCCTGGATTTAACTTTTTTTTCTTAGATAAAAGACCACCTGACAGTCAATAGCAAGCAATGTTTTTATCTCAGTGGAAATGTAAAATACATTCCAGTGCTCCCAAATTTCCCAAATTTTTTTACGAATTTAAGTAACAATTGATATTGAGTGTTAAACGAGCCATACAGTATGACAAAACAATAAATATTGTTTAAATAAATACATAAAAGTTGTAATTGTCACTTTACATGTTTAAATAAAGTTGTTGCTACCTAAACATAGCACAGTTAACAGCTCACAAAAAGCTTTTAAAGGAATGGCTAGTCTGTTACTATCTACAAAATAGAACTACATAAATTTAAAAAAAAAAGATATAATTAACACCACAAAATAATAATAATAATAATAATAATAATAACAATAATAATAATAATAATAATAATAATACCTAATATATAAATACATGCAGAAAGAGAAGCGCTTTCTCAGGAACAAACAGCTCAATAACTTGTTAACTTGTTCTATGGTGATTTACCAACTGGGAGCAGCCTCTTTTAGCCCAATAATTCTTTTTCACAGATTAGAACTTTCCTGAAGTATATCAGTCTTCTGTTGCTTAACAAGGTCAGCCCAGGCAATCTGTCTCTGAACAAGGAACAAAGCAATCCCAGGTGATTGTTTTGGTATTCATTGGGCCTCATCAGTAAGATGCAGCGATTTTCTCTAAGCACATTGGGCAGGGAAATCTACGTCTGGTTTCCCCAATCACCTCAAGGGAGACTTCCTCAGGTTCATAATAAATACATACTAAAAGTGAAGTGCTCTCTCAGGAACGTAAAAACAGCTCAATACCGTTGTTAACTTGTTCTATGGCAACTTACCACCTGGGAGCAGCCTCTTTTAGCCCAATAGTGCTTTTCACAGAGAAAAACTTTCCTGAAGTATATCAATCTGATCCTGCCTAACAAGGTCAGTCCAGCCCTAAAACACTAGCGCCTAGATTTAGAGTTTTGCGGCCAATGGGGTGCGTTAGCTACGCGTGCTTTTTTCTGGCCGCACCTTTTAAATACTGCTGGTATTTAGAGTTCACAGAATGGCTGCGTTAGGCTCCAAAAAAGGAGCGTATAGCATATTTACCGCAACTTCAACTCTCGATACCAGCGGTGCTTACGGACGCGGCCAGCTTCAAAAACGTGCTCGTGCACGATTCCCCCATAGGAAACAATGGGGCAGTTTGAGCTGAAAAAAAAATAACACCTGCAAAAAAGCAGCGTTCAGCTCCTAACGCGGCCCCATTGTTTCCTATGCGGAAACACTTCCTAAGTCTGCACCTAACACTCTAACATGTACCCCGAGTCTAAACACCCCTAACCTTACACTTATTAACCTCTAATCTGCCGACCCCACTATCGCTGACCCCTGCATTTTATTATTAACCCCTAATCTGCCGCTCTGTATACCGCCGCAACCTACATTATCCCTATGTACCCCTAATCTGCTACCCCTAACACCGCCGACCCCTATATTATATTTATTAACCCCTAATCTGCCCCCCACAACGTCGCCGCCAGCTACCTACAATAATTAACCCCTAATCTGCCGACCGCATCTCACCGCTACTATAATAAAGTTATTAACCCCTAATCCGCCTCACTCCCGCCTCAATAACCCTATAAGAAATAGTATTAACCCCTAATCTGCCCTCCCTAACATCGCCGACACCTAACTTCAATTATTAACCCCTAATCTGCCGACCGAATCTCGTCGCTACTGTAATAAATGGATTAACCCCTAAAGCTAAGTCTAACCCTAACACTAACACCCCCAAAATTAAATATAATTTTAATCTAACAAAATAAATTAACTCTTATTAAATAAATTATTCCTATTTAAAGCTAAATACTTACCTGTAAAATAAATCCTAATATAGCTACAATATAAATTATAATTACATTGTAGCTATTTTAGGATTAATATTTATTTTACAGGCAACTTTGTATTTATTTTAACCAGGTACAATAGCTATTAAATAGTTAAGAACTATTTAATAGCTAAAATAGTTAAAATAATTACAAAATTACCTTTAAAATAAATCCTAACCTAAGTTACAATTAAACCTAACACTACACTATCAATAAATTAATTAAATACAATACCTACAATTATCTACAATTAAACCTAGCACTGCACTATCAATAAATTAATTAAATACAATATCTACAAATAAATACAATTAAATAAACTAACTAAAGTACAAAAAATAAAAAAGAACTAAGTTACAAAAAATAAAAAAATATTTACAAACATTAGAAAAATATTACAACAATTTTAAACTAATTACACCTACTCTAAGCCCCCTAATAAAATAACAAAGCCCCCCAAAATAAAAAAATGCCCTACCCTATTCTAAAATTAAAATAGAAAAGCTCTTTTACCTTACCAGCCCTGAAAAGGGCCCTTTGTGGGGCATGCCCCAAAGAATTCAGCTCTTTTGCCTGTAAAAAAAAACCCCATACAATACCCCCCCCAACATTACAACCCACCACCCACATACCCCTAATCTAACCCAAACCCCCCTTAAATAAACCTAACACTAAGCCCCTGAAGATCTCCCTACCTTGTCTTCACCTCACCGGGTCCCGATCTGTCCAGAAGAGCCTCCGATGTCTTGATCCAAGCCCAAGCGGGGGGCTGAAGAGTGACGTCCATCCTCGGGCTGAAGTCTGGATCCAAGCGGCGGCTGAAGAAATCCATCATCGGGCTGAAGTCAGAAGTCCATCATCGGGATGAAGTCTTCTATCAAGCAGCATCTTCAATCTTCTTTCTTCCGGAGCGGAGCGGAGCCATCTTCTTCCCAGCCGACGTGGATCCATCCTCTTCTAACGACGCCTACTCGCCGAATGACGGTTCCTTTAAGGGACGTCATCCAAGATGGCATCCCTCGATTTCCGATTGGCTGATAGGATTCTATCAGCCAATCGGAATTAAGGTAGGAATATTCTGATTGGCTGATGGAATCAGCCAATCAGATTCAAGTTCAATCCGATTGGCTGATCCAATCAGCCAATCAGATTGAGCTCGCATTCTATTGGCTGATCGGAACAGCCAATAGAATGCGAGCTCAATCTGATTGGCTGATCCAATCAGCCAATCGGATTGAACTTGAATCTGATTGGCTGATTCCATCAGAAAATCAGAATTTTCCTACCTTAATTCCGATTGGCTGATAGAATCCTATCAGCCAATCGGAATTCGAGGGACGCCATCTTGGATGACGTCCCTTAAAGGAACCTTCATTCTTCAGTTGGACGTCAGAAGAAGAGGATGGATCCGCGTCGTAGGTCTTCAAGATGGAGCCGTTCGTCATAGGATGAAGATAGAAGATGCCGCTTGGATCAAGATGGTTACCGGTCCGGATCTCCTCTTCTTCCCGGATAGGATGAAGATTTTGGAGCCTCTTCTGGACCTCTTCAGCCGCCGCTTGATAGAAGACTTCAGCCGGTGTATGGATCGCCAGCCCCCGCTTGGGCTTGGATGAAGATTTCGGAGGCTTGGATCAAGACTTCGGAGGACGGATCGGTGAACCTGGTATGGTGAAGATAAGGTAGGAAGATCTTCAGGGGCTTAGTGCTAGGTTTATTTAAGGGGGGGTTGGGTTAGATTAGGGGTATGTGGGTGGTGGGTTGTAATGTTGGAGGGGTTATTGTATGTTTTTTTTTACAGGCAAAAGAGCTGAATTATTTGGGGCATGCCCCGCAAATGGCCCTTTTCAGGGCTGGTAAGGTAAAAGAGCTTTGAACTTTTTTAATTTAGAATAGGGTAGGGCATTTTTTTATTTTGGGGGTCTTTGTTATTTTATTAGGGGGCTTAGAGTAGGTGTAATTAGTTTAAAATTGTTGTAATATTTTTCAAATGTTTTAAAATATTTTTTTATTTTTTGTAACTTAGTTCTTTTTTATTTTTTGTACTTTAGTTAGTTTATTTAATTGTAGTTATTTGTAGATATTGTATTTAATTTATTTAATGATAGTGTAGTGTTAGGTTTAATTGTAGATAATTGTAGGTAGTTTATTTAATTAATTTATTGACAGTGTAGTGTTAGGTTTAATTGTAACTTAGGTTAGGATTTATTTTACAGGTAATTTTGTTATTATTTTAACTATTTTATCTATTAAATAGTTATTAACTATTTAATAGCTATTGTACCTGGTTAAAATAAATACAAAGTTGCCTGTAAAATAAATATAAATCCTAAAATAGCTACAATATAATTATTCGTTATATTGTAGCTATATTAGGGTTTATTTTACAGGTAAGTATTTAGTTTAAAATAGGAATAATTTATTTAATAATAGTTACTTTATTTAGTTAGATTTAAATTATATTTAACTTAGGGGGGTGTTAGTGTTAGGGTTAGACGTAGCTTTAGGGGTTAATACATTTATTATAGTAGCGGTGAGGTGCGGTCGGCAGATTAGGGGTTAATTATTGTAGGTAGCTGGCGGCGACGTTGTGGGGGGCAGGTTAGGGGTTAATAAATATAATATATGGGTCGGCGGTGTTAGGGGCAGCAGATTAGGGGTACATAAGGATAACGTAGGTGGCGGCGCTTTGCGCTCGGCAGATTAGGGGTTAATTATTGTAGGTAGCTGGCGGCAACGTTGTGGGGGGCAGGTTAGGGGTTAATAAATATAATATAAGGGTCGGCGGTGTTAGGGGCAGCAGATTAGGGGTACATAAGGATAACGTAGGTGGCGGCGCTTTGCGGTCGGCAGATTAGGGGTTAATTATTGTAGGTAGCTGGCGGCGACGTTGTGGGGGCAGGTTAGGGGTTAATAAATATAATATAGGGGTCGGCGGTGTTAGGGGCAGCAGATTAGGGGTACATAAGGATAACGTAGGTGGCGGTCGGCAGATTAGGGGTTAAAAAAAATTAATAGAGTGGCGGCGATGTGGGGGGACCTCGGTTTAGGGGTACATAGGTAGTTTATGGGTGTTAGTGTACTTTAGAGCACAGTAGTTAAGAGCTTTATGAACCGGCGTTAGCCCAGAAAGCTCTTAACTACTGACTTTTTTCTGCGGCTGGAGTTTTGTCATTAGATTTCTAACGCTCACTTCAGCCAAGACTCTAAATACCGGCGTTAGAAAGATCCCATTGAAAAGATAGGATACGCAAATGGCGTAGGGGGATCTGCGGTATGGAAAAGTCGCGGCTGGAAAGTGAGCGTTAGACCCTTTCCTGACTGACTCCAAATACCAGCGGGCGGTAAAAACCAGCGTTAGGAGCCTCTAACGCTGGTTTTCACGGCTACCGCCCAACTCTAAATCTAGGCCTAGGGAATCCCTCTCTGAAAAAGAAACATGGCAACCCTAGACAATCGTTTTGGCCTTCAATGGGCCTCATCACTGAGGTGTAGCCATATTCATCTAAGCAATAATGAATATTATTATTATTATTATTAATAATAATAATAATGTTTTTTCTTTATATTGTGTGTTCTTAAAGAAGCAAGGTATGTTTTTTTTCTCTGTGAGAGGGCATTTTCAAATTTATTGTACTTTTAATTTTTTAAATAAATGTTCCTGTACTGAGAATTTTTTTTTTTTTTTTGGTTATTTTATTTTTGTGGGGTTTGTCACCCCACAAGTTGTGAAACTTGTCCTGAAAGGATGTATCACATACACCAGTTGTGATCAAACATGCACTTTCTGCATGTTCAAATCAAAATAAACAACTTTAACTGAAGCTTGTTTCATAAAAGAAATAAATATGACATTTTTAGGTCCTACTATTTTTTACACCTGGGGAGAGATTACATATGCGGCGCAGTCTTCAGCGCAACTGCTGAAACCTGCTTCGTCCTTAATTGCACTTTGCACATCTGGGAATCCAATAAACCCTGCTGGCAGCTCATAAGTCAGATAAACTAGTGATGTCCAGAAATTTGCGCAAATACAAATTTCTGGAGTCGCCAGTCAATTACGGAAACTGCCGGCGCCTACGAAAATAAATAAATTTAAAAAAAAACACCTGTAAAAGTCTAACCCACCTCCCAAAAATAAAGCTGAAACGTAAAAGCCCTATATCTGTCATCACCCCCATATCAAAACTAATAATACATGTATTAACCCCTAATCCACCAACTCCCCACATCACAATCTAACTAATTAAACTATTAACCCCTAATCCGCCAACCCCCACATCGCAAAGCATTTTATAAACATATTAACCCCTAATCTATCAAACCCCCACAATGCAATAAACCTAATAAATCTATTAACCCCTAAACCACCAACACTCCACAACGCAATTAACCTAATAAATCTATTAACTCCTAACCCACCAACCCCCTACAACACAAATAACTAATTCAATTACTAAGCACCCTAACCTAATACCCCCTAAATTAACCCCAATTACCTAAAATTAAAAAATACTAAATTACAATTAAAATAAAAAACCTAACAATACTTTAAAAATAAAAAAACTAAGTTTAAATGAATCTAAAATTACAAAAAATAAAAAAGTCTAAAATTACAGAAAATAATAAACCAAATGATCAAAAATAAAAAAATTAAACCTTATCCCTATGAAAATAAAAAAGCCACCCCCCAAAATAAAAACACTCCTTAATGTAACCTAAACTACCAATATCCCTTAAAATGGCCTTTTGTAGGGCATTGCTCTAAGTTAAATAGTTCTTTTACATTTAAAAAAAAACTAAGTTCCCCCTAACAGTAACCCCCCCCACCTACCAAACCCCCCAATATAAAAAATCTAGCACTAAAAAATCCTAAACTACCCATTGCCCTTAAATGGGCATTTGTATAGGCATTGCACTTAAAAGGGCATTCAGCTCTTTTACAGGCCTTAAAAGGGCATTCAGCTTTTTTACAAGTGCCCATTAAATCCCTAATCTAAAAAAAATGAAACCGCAAAAAAAACAAAGAAAAACCCCGCAAATAGGTACTTACGGTTCCTGAAGTCTGGTGGTGAAGTCTTGTTCCAGGCAGTGAAGTCTTCTTCCAAGTGGGGACCTCTTCTTTCTTCATCCAGAACCAAGCCGGTGCGGAACGGAGATGACCCCGGAACTGAAGACCAAGCCTTGGAGCGTGGAGGATCCTCTTCATATGTAAATATGGCGTACCTTGCATTCCTGTTTCCTGAAAAAAATCAAATCAGCCAATAGGATGAGAGCTACTCAAATCCTATTGGTTGATTTGAATTAGCCAATAGGATTTCAGTAGCTTAAATACTATTGGCTAATTCAAATCAACCAATAGGATGAGAGCTACTAATATTTTATGTGCCTACATTTACATAAAATATTTTGGGCACGAAGCTAAAAAAATATACAAATTATTGGTGAAAATGCACTATCCCAAAGATTCAATTTATTTCCTTGTTATTGTAAATTATCGAAGCTGAAAAAATGTAACATTTCACTGTTTTTGAATATTTTATGGTCCGGATATTATTTAAAATCAAAAGGTTAACTTTTTGACCTAGAGGATAAGAAGTGCTACTGTTTGCTGGTCAACAAGAATAAAGTGAAATGGGAAATTCAGACTCTATCTACAGCTGATTCCAATTTAAGTAACCATTCACAGCTGAATATTTGTACTTATTATCCAACAATTAGGTCCTTTCAAGCAAAAATATCAACAGATTTTTTTTCACCTTTATTGTATTACAGTGTTTGTTAAAGAAAAAGATAATAATGTATTTTTCATGTGTGCGTGTAGTTTATATAAAATGTGATTATCTATAAGGATTAATAATATAAACAATGTTATATGTTTTTTAAACTGCATTTTCTCTTTGGGAACTAATACATTTCTTGTTGTTGGAATATAGGTTGAGTTTTGTTGAAGAGAAATTCTAACTAAAAAGATCACATACTCTAATTAATTATTCATATTTATAGAATAGTTTTTTTGTTTTGTTTGTTTTTTATACCCAGTAATTCATTACTTTTAGGGCTTCTATTTAAATTAATTTATTAGATTGATGTTTTCAACATATACACTAGGAAGAACATTTCTTGATTAAATTCTATTAGAAATGTAAATTATCTTGACACCTGCTTGTAAACAGATTGAACATTATTTATGTACTTTGAAAGAAAAACTTCTATATTTATAATAAAAAAAATATTGTTTCACAGTTGTTCAGTTTGTAGTCTGAAAAGGTAAATATAAGGGATAGGTGAATGTTTTACAGCATTAGAAAAATAAAACAAATTTTACCACATTCGTTCATTCCATTCAAATTGCTAATGTTTGTACAACATTGTAACATTAGTTTAATTTAATAGTATTTCTAATGCTTTCTTTAAATGCAACATTCAATTAGAATTTTTCTAATAATTTAATTAGAATTACGTAATATTCAAATTTATATAATTGTAATAGTATTTCTACTGCTTTCTGTAATATTTTGAATTATGCAATATTCGAAATAGAGACATTTGAATTTATATATTTGTATCTATTATGTATCAATTTACTAAAGTCCCTACCACATGAACTATTGAACTTCTGAATAGTATTTGTTAAATCGAATGTTACATTAAAAATTTCGAATGTGGACATTCGATCAAATTATGAACATTCGAAATCTAAAGTGACATTCTAAAACTGTAAATAGCATTCAATTGTAGAATTTTTAAGAATATTCGTACTTACAAACATTAAATTATGTAAATCTAATTTCTACAATTACATTTGTTCTAACATTCAAATTCGAATATGAACACATTCGCCCATTCCTAATAAATATGACATTTATGTTAGTGATGATAAAGTTTAGAACCCACATGTGGTTTGAATGTTAAAGGGTCATCATAGAAGCCAAGTATCATCACACAGAGTGAGCCAGTTTAAAATAATATACCACTCATGTTTCATAACTCTACTCTTGTTCTAGAAAGGTACAGTCTGACTTTATCCCTTTTTAATCTAATTAAGGATGCTGAGGAAGACTGATTTGATAAGAGTAATGAATGTGAAAGACCTAGAAACAGAAGAACAATTTCATAGCTAGTTAGTATTTATTAAAGGACATAAAAGTTTTACCACCATGTAACATTTACAAGACATTAGTAAGTTATCAGCTAGTTTCTCAATATATTTGAATAATGTAAAATTCAAGCAAGATACTTTGTATAAATATTCTGAGGACTTGACTGGTGACCATATTAGAAGAGAATTTGTTCAAAATATAAATATTATAATAATAATAATGTATTATTATTATTTTTTTAAAGCACCACAAAGAAATTGGTATCACTGGGTACGTGGGAAGAAGCATACAGACTCTAATTTATGGTAAGAAAAAAATACAGATACATAAAACAGACTAAACAAGGAGGCATGGCCAACCGCCGAAGAAGTAAGTCGCATCCACAGTGGGCTCTGTCGGCAGCTCTGATAAAAGAGTCGAAATCTCCACCAAATCAGCCAATTCCAATTCCTCAAAGCCGTATCTCTTGTGGGGAACATCTTGGGCACCTGATTGATGGTAATCCACAACAGACTTTTCCCTCTTCTCATCCCACCTGGATTGAGGCCTTCACCCAGACTACAGCCGCCGGAGGGTCGGGGCTGTGCTCCGACAGCTGATCAACTATTTGTTTTGTTTTTATTTTAAATGTATATACTACCATGACTTTGTAATTACAGGCTGTGCTAATCATAATTTGCATACCTCTAGCTCATTGCATATTTTATCAACTTTATGTCTGCCATTATGTTAAGTTAGTTTAAGCAGCTCTTGCCCATTTATCTGTCTATTTGTTTAATGGTTTTATTTCACCCCTTGTATACCTCAGTCTTATCTCTGTAATATTTTGTTGATGCTTTTTTTTTTGTTTCTGCATGATTGACCCTCAGCTTAAATGTACCCTCCCACTCCTTTAACACACTCTTGCTGGACCATCATTAACCTAACATATCTCTCTCCTTCAGCTTAATTTTAAACACATCCTCTAACAAAACTCAGAGAAAATACACATACTTTTCCACTCAGCTGCTCCAACTGCCCTCTAACTTACAACAGGTAGCCTTCTGGAAAACAGCTTCCCTCCCACCCTACCCCTCACCCCACCCACCCAAAGCTCATTTTCTCATTTATAGATAGTCTCCCACACAACTTTCACTCTCCTGAAATGACAAGTGCAAACACTGATAAGCACATCCTTCCATTCCCTTAACCCTATAGAATACACAGTACTTTTGTACTATTATGTTTCATATACCTTTTGTTCACTTATGCAATTGGTACAGTAATTCTGTGTCTTATGTTTTTAACTGGTTCCCAATTCTGTAAAAATGCTCAATATATTCATATTCCTTTTTGCTACCCTTTGTCTCTATAACAAACTACACTATTCAATTACTCCTTCTCCCTCTCCACCTGCACTGTTCATTAGCCCATCTCTCTTAAACTCACCTTACTTTTGTACTCATGAACATTACCTATTCCTAAACACTCTCTCTCCCCCCTGCAGCTCATCTCAAAAGCAGTCTCACTACTGCAAATCTGTATCTCATCTCATGTCACTCTCCCTCTTGCTTCTACTTACTGCTGGTGACATCTCCCCTAATCCTGGTCCCCAACCACTGACAAGCCATGCACATCCATGTGTACCATCCCATAGACTCAGAAAACAAAACTCTGCACACCTTACTCACATTCCTCTTGCATCTAAAGCCACTACCCCTTTCACTTGTGCACTCTGGAACTCTCGCTGTGTTTGCAACAAGTTCACTTCTATACATGACCTCTTCATCTCCCGCTCCCTCAACTTTCTGGCCCTAACAGAAACCTGGCTCTCTCCCCTAGACACAGCATCCACTGCTGCTCTGTCACATGGGGGTCTCCACTTCAGCCACACTCCTAGGTCTGGTAACAGACAAGGAGGTGGTGTAGGTATTTTACTTTCCTCTCATTGCACCTTTCAACAAATACATCCTATCTCTTCCCTCACTTTTCCATCATTCGAAACCCACATGATTCGCTTATTCTCCCCTCTCTCTGTACGTGTTGCAGTCATATACCGACCCCCTGGCTCCTCAACTCAATTTCTAGATCACTTGGCTGCCTGGCTACCCTATTTCCTTTCCTCAGACACCCCTGCCCTCATTCTTGGCGACTTCAACATCCCCCTTAACAATCCCACTGTCTCATCTGCTAAACAACTTCTGCAACTCACTTCCTCTTTCGGTCTGTCACAATGGACTGATTCTCCCACTCACAAAGACAGTCACACTCTTGACCTGATCTTTAGCTATCGATGCACTCTCTCAAACTTCTCAAACTCCCCTTTTCCTCTTTCTGACCACCATCTCCTTACTTGCAACATATCATCCCTTCCTACAACTCTCCCTCCTTCTACTCCTCACACTAAACTTCACAGAAGCATTATGTCTTTAGATCAGCAACAACTTGCTAATTCCCATAAACCGCTCCTCTCATCCTTCTCCTCATTTTCCTGCCCTGAACAATCTATCTGCCACTATAATTCCACCCTTATATCCGTCCTTAACAATCTTGCCCCTCTTACCATTGCTCAGAAATAACACACTCATCCCAAGCCCTGGCATACTCCTCTAACATGGTACCTACACAGATGTTCCCGTACTGCAGAACGGCATTGGAGAAAATTACGGAGTTCAGCTGATTTTCTTCATTACAAATTCATCTTGAACTACTACTATTCTGCCCTTAATCTCCACAAGCAACACTACTTCTCTACTCTTATCTCTAATCTTTCTTCAAACCCAAAACGTCTGTTCTCCACTTTCAATACTCTCCTCCGCCCTCCCCCACTTCCTAATACAACTTCTCTGTCAGCTCAAGACTTTGCCAGTCACTTCATTAACAAAATTGACTCCATCAGACATGAAATCAGCTCTCAACATAATTCCATTCTCTCCCCACTCAAATGCTCTCACTCAACCACAACCCTCATAACCTGAAACTTAGTTCATTCTCCCCTGTTACTGAGGAAGAAGTTTCGGCACTTAAACTGCACTTTCACCTCACTACCTATCCCCTTGACCCTATCCCCTCATAGCTACTCCCCTCCCTCTCTGCTACCCTTACCCCTATACTAACACACATTTTCAACCTCTCCCTCAGCACTGGTACATTTCCCTCATTGATGAAACATGCACTGGTCACACCTATCCTCAAAAAACCTTCCCTTGATCCTACCTCCCCATCCAACTACCGCCCTATTTCCCTCCTCCCTCTTGCTTCAAAGCTACTCGAAAAACTAGTATATGCACGCCTATCCCATTTCCTTACGTTAAACTCCCTTCTTGACCCACTGCAATCTGGATTTCGTCCCTATCACTCCACAGAGACAGCTATTGTTAAGGTCACCAACGACCTACTTACAGCAAAATCAAAAGGCCACTTCTCTCTGCTTATCCACCTTGATCTGTCCGCAGCCTTTGACACTGTTGACCACCTTCTTTTGCTCCAAACCCTCCAATCCTACAGCATCTGTGACACAGCCCTTTCGTGGCTCTCTTCCTACCTGTCAAACCGTACCTTCAGTGTAGCCTTCTCTGGGGCCTCCTCTGCCCCGTCACCACTTTCAATCGGAGTACCGCAAGGCTCTGTCCTCGGTCCCCTTTTCTTCTCAATCTATACATCATCACTAGGCTCCCTAATTAAGTCCCACGGTTTCCAATATCATTTGTATGCCGATGACACCCAAATCTACTTCTCTGCACCAGACCTATCTCCTTCCTTGCTAACCCATATCACTAACTGTCTTTCTCACATGTCTTCCTGGATGTCCTCCCACTACCTCAAGCTAAATCTCTCCAAAACTGAGCTCCTCATTTTCCCCCCTTCTTCCAAAATCTCCACCCCCAATATCTCTATAACTGTCGACAACTCCATCATTACCCCTACCCCACAAGCCCGATGTCTCAGGGTCACATTTGACTCAGATTTTTCCTTCACTCCTCACATTCAGTCCTTTGCTAAAGCCTGCTGCTTCCACCTTAAAAACATCTCCAAAATTAGACACTTCCTTACACAAGACACAACTAAGATTTTAATCCACTCTCTCATTCTTTCCTGCCTTGATTACTGCAACTCTGTCCTCTCTGGTCTCCCCACCTGCCGCCTAGCTCCCTTACAATCCATAATGAATGCCTCTGCCAGACTAATCTTCCTTACACATTGCTCTTCATCTGCTGCTCCTCTCTGCCAATCCCTTCACTGGCTTCTTCTTGCCTCTAGGATCAAACACAAAATTGTCACTGTGACATACAAAGCCCTCAACTGCACTGCTCCCCCCTATATCTCAGACCTAGTCTCCATATACTCTCCCTCCCGTCCCCTTCGCTCTGTTCATGACCTCCTACTCTCCTCCTCTCTGGTTACCTCATCGCACTCCCATTTACAGGACTTCTCCAGACTGGCTCCCATCTTATGGAACTCTCTGCCTTGCCCCACAAGACTCTCCCCTAGTTTTGAAAGCTTCAAGCGCTCCCTAAAGACTCTACTATTCAAGGATACATACAACCTATGCTAACCTTACTTTATACCAGTTCCACTCCTCCATTGCTATCCCCTGAACCCCCTTAGCATGTAAGCCTAAGAGTCCAGCTGTTTGTAGATCACCTTCTTAAGAGTGGATTACAACAGTGCAACTCTTGGCAGGGCCCTCTACCCATTTGATCCCTTTAATTGTTTTGCCGTATTCCCCTTTGTTTATAGCACTGCTGAATCTGTTGGCGCTCTACAAATAACCGATAATAATAATAATAATACTATCAGCACTCTCCTCTGCTAGGACAATACCCTTACTCGGTCCCTACATCGCCGCTGCTATAAGCAGCGTGTTCTCCGCGAGCAATCACAGCTGACCTCTTTGCTGCAGTAGTGAGCTTGTCCAAACTTCAGGGATCCTCTCCACAGACGGGCATCTCAAGGTTGGTGACTTATTTCAAGCATACACTAAAACGCTTCGTATCAATAACATAAAAACAGGCCATGAACTCACATATAGTGCATAGGCCCCAAAACCGCACCAAGCTGGAGCTCCATCTCCATTGTAGGCCTTACCCATTCTGTGGTCCGCACAAGCTACACCGCCAAACAAGCTCTGGGTTATAAGCCCTTAAAACAGTGTGGCCCTCTGCATTGGACCTTGGGACACTTCCATAGGGAGGACATCTTTAAATAACCTCCAGGCCCTCCACCACCTTGAGCGGGCCTTGATTCTCAATATAGACCTCAATTAAACCAGAGCATAATCTGCCTTAATTACAGCATGCATAAGGGGTCTTGGGAACCTGACTGTTCACAGGGCCTAACACTCCTTAGAAACACATGGCCCCGAGACCATCTACTCCCACATCACTGGAGTTTAGGCATCAAGAAAACACCTACATGGATAATACAACCAACATATGAGCCAAAAAGGCTTTGCTGCTTCATAAGTGCCTGATTTACAGCTCTCTGCAAGCAGTGTGATGTGACTGATATCATCTAAGGAATTACACAGGCTTCTTATTAGGCTTTTCATTCAGTTTTTTGTCCTCAACCAATTCTACACATCTTCATTGCCTAACCCAGCAAAAGCTATTGCCATGGGCATTCTGTCGAATAGCTCGTAATGTACAATGGCTTGCTGATGTATTTGGGCTAAGGCCCCACCACCTGATCCTGAGTTTGAAGCAGCAATATATACAATCCAACTGTACCTAAACCCATCAGAATCTTCATTTCTAGGGCACCTTGTAGTCCTTGATCAGTACCTAGCTCATATATCAATAACAACCAACATGAAGCAAGCATTAAGGAGAAAATCAAAAGCTCTTTCTACTCCAAAAAGGACGGCAAAAGACCACATTCAAACCTCCCAAACAGTCATGGAGAAGAGATCTGAGGTTGAATTATCAGACTTGGCTTGTGGCCCTGAAGAAAACGCTAACCAGAGTCTGTTATCTTCAACTGTACCTTTTAGCTTACCTGATCTCGCAGGAGCTGATAATAACTGGGTAGACACAAGCAAATCTATTCTGGCCACTCATCATGACTCCATATGTAAACGTTTTGACAGATCCTGTTCAGAGCTGAAAAGGGACATTGCATCCATCGGAGCACGCACTGATATACTGGAGCGTAATCAGGAAGATCTACAAGTTGACCACTCTAACTTGATCTCATACTCCCAATGTTTAGCAGGTCAAATAACCTCGCTAGAGTCAAAACTGGCCGACCTGGAGGACCGATCCAGGTGCAACAATATTTGTCTTAGTGGCATACCAGAGTCTATCTCTCCAAAAGACCTACAGCCTTATCTGCAAGATTTTTTCTCCACAGCCATGGGCCCCCTTCAAGACCCTGAGCCCCTCATTAATAGAGCACATTGGGCTATAAGACCAAGAGCCATTGCAGAGGATAAACCTAGGGACGTGGTGGTGAGGCTACATTTTTATGCCTTCAGGGAAAAATTCTTGAGAGCAGTCAACTCTGGTTCTCTCAAGGGTACCAAGTATGACTACCTACAGATCTTCCCGGATCTTTCTCCACATACCCTGCAACAGAGGAAGGCCTATCAAAAGTGCTGAAAAACAATGAGATAAAGTATCATTGGGGGTTCCCTATCAAGCTGTCAAGGATGACATCCAGCACATAATCACCTCTCCAGATCAAGCCAGAGACCTCCTCACTAAATGGGAATTGAGTCCACATAGGCCACTCTCTACAACTACAGGGGATCCCCCTTCTTCTTTAATGGCAGAAGCCCCATCATGGAAACAACTACCCCCAGGGGGATGAGAGGAGATCCTCACCAGCCTTCCTGCCAGAAGACTCCATCCATAGCCCAAGAAGTAGAATGACTCTCTTGGAACTATTATCTATACCTCTGAAAACAATTTATAATACCTGCATCCATCCTTAATTGTTTCTACATAGGTATGAACCTGTAACCTTAGAACACTAGACATCTACAATTCAAGTGGACACTCTTGTATCCTTTTAGAAGTCACTCCTGACAGTGTAACGGTTATGTTATTTAGTTCTCAATTGTTATATATACCATGGTTATGTTATATAGCTTACTTCCATTTGTTTTTAGGCAAGATGAAAGAATTTGGTTAAAACTGTTCCAGAAGTTAGCTAATCGCTCCGGTAGATTATAACTGCTGTTTTACCTCATTTAAAAAAGTGGTATAGGACAGAAAGTCCCAAATTCAACTAATATAGGTGCCTCCTTCTATCCCTCTACCCCTCATCCCTTTGCCTACTCTTAAATCTCTCCTTTCCTCTTCATCTTTTCATTCCTTCCCTTTTATCCGCTCCTTTTAGATCTCCTAGGCGCCCATAACCATTATTATGACCCTGGGGAAGTCTCCCTATGGGTGATGGGGGAAACCAGACGTGGACTCCTTGCCCAGTGTGCTTAGAGGAATGTGGCTGCACCTCACTGATGAGGCCGATACGATTGTCTGGGGTTGTCATGTTCCTTGTTCAGAGGAGAATTGCCTGGTATTTCGGGGCTGGACTGACCTTACTTGGCAGGATCAGACTGATATACTTCAGGAAAGTTTTCTTCTGTGAAAAGCACACTGGTCTAAAAGAGGCTGCTTCCGGGTGGTAAATCGCCATAGAACAAGCCACTGAGCTGTTGTTCGTTCCTGGTAGAGCGCTTCTCTCTTCGTATGCAAATTATTATGACCCTGGGGAAGTCTCCCTATGGGTGATGGGGGAAACCAGACGTGGACTCCTTGCCCAGTGTGCTTAGAGGAATGTGGCTGCACCTCACTGACGAGGCCCATAGGAGGCCGAAACGATCATCTGGGGTTGTCATGTTCCTTGTTCAGAGGAGAATTGCCTGGTATTTCGGGGCTGGACTGACCTTACTTGACAGGATCAGACTGATATACTTCAGGAAAGTTTTCTTCTGTGAAAAGCACACTGGTTTAAAAGAGGCTGCTTCCGGGTGGTAAATCGCCATAGAACAAGCCACTGAGCTGTTGTTCATTCCTGGTAGAGCGCTTCTCTCTTCGTATGCAAATTATTATGACCCTGGGGAGGTCTCCCTATGGGTGATGGGGGAAACCAGACGTGGACTCCTTGCCCAGTGTGCTTAGAGGAATGTGGCTGCACCTCACTGACGAGGCCCATAGGAGGCCGAAACGATCATCTGGGGTTGTCATGTTCCTTGTTCAGAGGAGAATTGCCTGGTATTTCGGGGCTGGACTGACCTTACTTGGCAGGATCAGACTGATATACTTCAGGAAAGTTTTCTTCTGTGAAAAGCACACTGGTCTAAAAGAGGCTGCTTCCGGGTGGTAAATCGCCATAGTACAAGCCACTGAGCTGTTGTTCGTTCCTGGTAGAGCGCTTCTCTCTTCGTATGCAAATTATTATGACCCTGGGGAGGTCTCCCTATGGGTGATGGGGGAAACCAGACGTGGACTCCTTGCCCTAGTGTGCTTAGAGGAATGTGGCTGCACCTCACTGACGAGGCCCATAGGAGGCCGAAACGATCGTCTGGGGTTGTCATGTTCCTTGTTCAGAGGAGAATTGCCTGGTATTTTGGGGCTGGACTGACCTTACTTGGCAGGATCAGACTGATATACTACAGGAAAGTTTTCTTCTGTGAAAAGCACACTGGTCTAAAAGAGGCTGCTTCCGGGTGGTAAATCGCCATAGAACAAGCCACTGAGCTGTTGTTCATTCCTGGAAGAGCGATTCTCTCTTCGTATGCCCATAACCATTGGTCTACTTATAGATGCTATTAAATGCTTCTTTATGTTCACCATAAAAGGTTTTTAGATCTCAGACCCAGCTAGTTTAGAACTGTTATACTAGTAAATGTACTTTTACACCAACATGTCACCCTTGGTGGACTGTAAGTTTATAATCTGATAGTTCATTCTTATACAGCAACTGTTATAATTAATATGTACTAGTGATGTTTTATGCTTCCCTTTATGGGTATTGGTTCTCATTTCAGTCTCAAGCTGTGATAATTGGCATTTACAATTGTTTTTACCTATACTCAGGATCACCTATAGTGGGACTTACCTCACCCCAATACTCTCACATTTCAATTTAACACACTTAACCTCTTCTTCTTTGCGCTTTCAGGTATTTCCCCCCCTTATTTTGCTCTACCCTATTCTGGGACAAGAGCACATTTTGGCTGTGTATAAACCATCACAGACCTTCTTACATCATCGCAAATACATAATCTCCATTTAATTCCCCCAGCCAATACTGGATTGGTGGATCATCATACCTTAACTATACCTTCCCTTCCTTTCTCCTTTTCCCCCTCTCCCCCTTTTTTTTTATCTGTCCCTGTCTCCCTCTAGCTCATATTTGACACAATGTCCCTAAAAATTGCGACGTTAAACACACAGGGTCAAAACTCGCCAACCAAGAGAAGTTTACTTCTCAGATACCTGTTAAAGAATAACATTAAGGTTGCCTTCCTCCAGGATACCCATTAGCCTCAGGGTTCCATCTCCTCCAAAACTCTAAATTATTTCCCGTCTCTAATGTGGCCTCCCACCCATCTAAAAAGCGTGGTGTGGCCATCATGATACATAATTTGGTATCTTGTGAAATTCAACACATTGAGAGAGATTTGGAGGGTAGATTCCTAATAATAGTTTGTAACCTGGACAGTATTCAATACACCTTGGTCTCCCTGTATGCCCCAAACGATAAACAGGTCTCATTCCTCAGAAAAGTACATCCTTTAGTTGAACGATTGAGTAGGGGAACTTTAATTATAGGTGAGGACTTTAACATCACATGGGACCCGACCATTAACAAAAAAAAATCTGCACATAAGCCCATAGATAAAGGGCCTATAGCCTCCTCAAAAGTATTTAGATCCGTGATGTATCAATACAACCTATACGATTCCTGGAGATGCCTTTCCTCCTCTGGGAGAGACTATACGTTTTATTTGAACCCTCACCAAAGTTACTCCAGGATTGATTATCTCTTATGCTATTCCACCCTCATTGACAAGCTATCACACCCTAAAATTACAACCTGCCCATGGTCTGACCATGATATGGTGTCGGTGGTAATCACCAATACACCTTCGCATTCAGTTTCCTTGTGCTGGAGACTTGACCCGTCCTTAATTACTGGACCTTTATCCACAAGCACAGCTGAGGTTGTCACTTATTTTTTTTTGCCATCAATGACAACTCACAAACTAATGACCCTACCCTATGGGCAGCCACAAAGGCTATACTGAGGGTACACTTTATCAAACAGGCTGCACATAACCACAAGACCCAAGGTAAATCCCTTGCACAATTATACTCAGAATTTCATACATTTGAACAACACAACAAAAATGCTCCTACAAAACAGACTGCAGAACAGATTGCCTTAATTAAAACCAAAATCAACTCAGTAAAAGAAAATAGAGTACAATCTAACCTTGTAGCATTAAGGCAGTTATATTACTATAAAAGCAAAAGAGCAGACAGGCTGTTAGCCCATAAACTCTGCATACGCACCCAACTGTGGCGGATTCAGATGCTTAAATCACAAGCAGGGCCAGTATTCTATCCTAAGGACATTGCAAACGTGTTTGCTCACTATAACAATTCCTTATATAATTTAGATAGGTCGCAGGAAATTTCAAAAGCACCAGTCCCCCAAATCAAACAATTCATATCATCCCTTAACCTCCCGACTTTGTCTGAGGAAGATGCTTAAACCCTAAAGTGCCCTTCTTCTTTGGAGCAACTGAAGAATGCGATAAAATTGTTACAAATTAATAGGGGCCCAGGCGGGTTTACGGCATTATTCTATAAGACCTTCTCAGTACAACTAGCTCCCATCCTCCTGAGATTCAACAGCTCTGTTTTCTCAGAGGGCACGTTGCGTCCTGAATTTCAGGAAGCCACGATCTTTACCTTGCCAAAGAAAGGGAAAGACCTTTCTTGTTGCGAGAGCTTTCTTATTGCATATTGCTCTTCGCATTTAGCGAGGTCTTGCGGATCTGATCCGCACTGTCGGATCAGGTACGCAAGACCTTTGATAATTCGGCCTCTATGTCTTATTACAAACTAAATATAAGTAAAACAGAAGCTTTCCCCTTAAACCCAAACATTTTCTTTCATGATTCAGATAGAGCATGCAATTTTAAACAACTTCCTAATTTACTTCTATTATCTAATTTGCTTCATTCTCTTGATATTCTTTGCTGAAAAGCATATCTAGATAGGCTCATTAGCTGATTACTGCACATGGATGCCTCGTGTGATTGGCTCACCAATGTCTATTTCTATTTACTCAACAAACGATATCTAAAAGAATGAAGCAAATTAGATAATAGAAGTAAATGAGAATGTTGTTTAAAATTGTCTATCTATCTATCATGAAAGAAATTTTTGGGGTTTAATGTACCTTTAAATCTTCCACTCTAATCCCCCTTAAAAAGAAATATAATTTTCAATGGTCCACACAGGGCCTTAAACACCTAGGAGTATTCCTCTCCCATGACATCAATACTGTCATACTTAAAAACTTTAATTTCTTACTACTGCATCTTCAAAGAGAACTAAATTCTAGGAGATATGATGACATTTCTTGGTATGGCAGAATAGCTGCCGTTAAGATGATGCAACTACCAAAATGAACATATTTATTTTGATGTCTCCCTGTCAAGGTCCTACTACCCTTATTAAACAAATTTTCAAGCAGTGATCAATAAATACATTTGGAAATGGCAAACTCCCAAGAATAGCAGCTTCTCTTCTCCAACAGCCTCTTCACACAGGGGGTCTAGGATTACTGAACATTAGGCTTTTTTACGAAGCGGCGCTACTTTCCCATATTTCCGAGTAGAACAATAGTAACCCTGCTCCACGATGATTAGACCTTGAACAAGCTTCATTACCAGCTTACATGACATTACTAGACTTGTTATGGATACCCTCTCATCTCACCTCAGTTGTTCCCATCGAGAACAAAATAGTACTGCATTGTAAAGATGCCTGGCTTAGACTTCGCCACAATCCTCTGGTGTCCTCCCACCCTTCCCCAAACCATTCTATTAATGGCCTTTTATATGGCCTCCCTCTCTCAAGTCCTGCTGTGCGTCAGGCCTTCTCTCATCTCAAACTATCTGACTTTTTCTCTGAAAATGTTTTTCTCCCATATGCTGACTAGGTAAAGAACCTTGCCATACCACTTAAACTCCAGTTTGACTTTCTAAGGCTTGGCTCCATGATGAAATCTTGGGGATTCCTAGATAGCCCTCCCAGACCATTATCACCTTGGGAGTCTCGTCTGATCACACACACCCACCATAAGTCCTCGTTATCGCATCATTATCAATTCCTCCTTAATGCTATGACATTGACAAAGACTAAACACATGTAAAATTGGGAAAAGGAGTGGGATCTTACTTTTACTGAAACAAATTGGACTGATGCAGACTCACACACAAAATTCTACATTCACTGTATGACTCTCTTTGAACTATACTATAAACTTCTTACCAGATGGCATTATGTCCCCCTTAAATTACATAGGATGTTCCCTGATTCTTCCTCTCTTTGCTGGTGAGGGTGCCTAAGGACAGGAGATCCATTTCATATTTGGTGGACGTGCCCAGTCACCAAACCCTTTTTGGCTAAAATACATAATCTCTGTCTTTCACTGGGATTGATTGGGAATCTGCCCCCAGAAGTTGCACTTCTTCATTTGAACCTCCAACATTGTCCCCTGTCTAAACGTACTTTATTGGTATTGATTTAAATGGCTGTGAAACTCGCAATTGTGAGAAACTGGAAAAAACACAGTGCACCACAGTGGCAATCCTTGGTACATTTAATTAGCTATCTCAAATCCATGGAGAACTATGTTTATAGTTCTCGACAACAACTTGACTTTTATGTACAGACCTGGGAGCCATGGGATTCTCTTGGAGAGAAGAAAATCCTCTCTTTCTGAGGGGGTAGACAATATGGGAATAGAAGGCGAGATACTGACACTGCTTCCTCCTCCCCCTCTTTTTTTTCTCCCATTCTCCCCCCTTTTTTTTGTTCTCCATTTCTCTATCTCTCTCTCCACTCTCCTCAATATTAGATCATTTATAGTTTGATCTAACATTGATCATTTCCAAACTATAAATTCAAACACACTAATGTACATTGGCCCAGTTGGGGCTCAAAAAACTTAAATTTTAGACTTCCTAATATAAAACCACCTCAGTGATCTTAGGCCCTTGGTTGGCCAGTCCCAACATGCAAACTAGGGAAATAACACTCAAATTGACTTGCTAAAGAAAAACATTGAGACAAAATGTTAGATCTGTTACCTTGGGTTTTATTAAATCTACATTTCGTTCTCTGTTATTATATTATGGATTGCAAATTACACTTTAATAATGTTCTCTTCAATTCAGACTATTCTTTGTTAAAAGTGCCTTAGAAAGCCATACAATAGACTGGTTGTGGACAATAGTTCATTCTTTAGCATTCTATTAGTGCATAATTGGCAACTTGCCCTGGACTGTACAAACAGAACTTTTTCGCCCAGGAAGGGGACTTTGATAGTCAGAGATTTTCATACTTCATCACACGCTGTTTTCTCTGCTGATTGTTCCTTGATTGCAATATATCGAAATGTAGTGTTTATTTGCATAAGGCTTAATAAAAAAAAAACAGACTAAACAAGACAAAATAATACAGGCGGAAGAGGGCCTGGTTCCAAAGGGCTTATAATATACACCTGAAATAATTAGAAAAAAACATTCATAAACTACTCTACAAATGTATATCATTTTATTCACTAGAATGTCCTTTTAAAGGTCTGATTCTGGACCACTAAATCTATATCCACTGAAAATCTGAGTAAAAAACAATTTTATCTTCCAATACATATCTATCATAAATTATGCACATACTAGATGCTGGTTATAATTTTGTGACAAATTGTCAGTTTATGCTTTATAATGTTCATGTTATATGACCCTCTTCATTTTGGTGCCATAGTATTAAGATTCTTAAGAATAGATTAAAACCAGTAAACTGGATGTAATTTAAGATGCTAAGCCCCCCCCCCCCCCCCCCATTAAAAGGTCAGTTCACTTAAGCTAAGAACTAGAAATCAGTGAGAAGCTGGTGATGTGAAATACCTTGAAAAAACTCACAGCTACAGAGAGACATATGATGACAAGTTAAAAAAAAAAAAAGAGTATCCGGAGAATTTCATTCTTGCAAGCACAACTATTAACCCTTTGGATGCTATAGAATGTTGTGTTTTGTTGTCATGCTATGTGTTCTGACCCCGCCCCAGATGGGCTTTGTGTAAATTCCTCCCAGGGCATGTTTTAAAAGCTAGAACTTGTATATGATTCAGCAATTGACATTTCCCATTATTACTGTCCTCATATAGAACATCCTTTTTATATAAATATCACTATCTGGTATTCTGAGCTGAAATCATTATTTATCTCAGTACTTTTAAAGCATAGCTGAACTGCATTGAATTATTTTATAAGGTATACCCCCTCCAGTGCTTGATTACAGGACCTGCTATGATCCACATTTCTAGGGCATGTCTTCTTTTTTTATTAAAATGCATTTCATTTGCTTAAAGGGACATTAGACCCAAATGTACTTCTATTATCTAATTTGTTTTATTCTCTTAGTATGTTTTTTTAAACAGCATATTTAGGTAGGGTCTGGAGCAGCAATTCCCTGCTGGGAGCTGATTCGTGGCTGCATATATTTGCCAGCTCACCTGATGCGTTCAGCTAACTACCAGTAGTGCTTTACTGCTTGGTCAACAAAGGATACCAAGTGAATGAAGCAAATATGATAATAGAAGTAAATTAGAAAGTTGTTTAAAATTTTATGTTCTATCTGAATCATTAAATAATGTTTTTTTCAGGTTTTATGTCCCTTTAATGACCTTCCACATATTTGAAAAAAAATAATAAAGTCTGTAAGAAAGCACCCAAAAGCGGTGAAAAAATATGCAATTATTCTTAAAGGGACACTAAACTCAAAATTTTTCTTTTGTGATTCAGATAGAGCATGTAATTTTAAGCAACTTTCTAATTTACTCCTATTATCAAATTATCTTCATTCTCTTGGTATCTTTATTTGAAAAGCAAGAATGTAAGTTTAGATGCCAGCCCATGTTTGGTGAACAACCTGGGTTGTTCTTGCTGATTGGTGGATACATTCACCAACCAATAAACAAGTGGTGTCCAGAGTCTGAACCAAAAATTGGCTGGCTCCTTAGCTTAGATGCATTCTTTTTCAAATAAAGATAGCAAGAGAACGAAGAAAAATTGATAATAGGCGTAAATTAGAAAGTTGCTTAATATTGCATGCTCTATCTGAATCATGAAAGAAACAATTTGGGTTCAGTGTCCCTTTAAGGGTGTCCCTGGGCAAATAATAATGTTTTATGTCTTTTTTAAGGACATCAACATTAAAGCAACATAAACGTGCAAAAAGACAATGCTCTTCTGTGTATAAGCATTTTATTTTTGCACTTTTACTTGTATATAAACTATGTGTAAAATTGTTATAAATTGCTGTGATACTGTGTTAAAGACATGGGCGTGCTCCTGAGCTCCTATAAGCCTACCTTGTTTTACTTTTTAATAAAGAACACAAAAAGAACAAGGCAAATCTGATAACACAAATAAATTGGAAATGTATTTAAAGGGACATGAAACCCAAAATATGATTTAGGTAGAACATACAATTATAAACAACTTTCCAGTTTACTTTTAAATTAATTTTGCTTCATTCTCTTGTTATCATTTGTAGAAGGAGCAGCAATGCACTACTGGTTTCTACCTGAACACATGGGTGAGCCAATCGGTATTTATATATGCAGCCACCAATCAGAAGCTAGAACCTAGGTTATTTGCTGCTCCTGAGAATTCATAGACAAACTTGTCAGCAAAGGATAACAAGATAAGGAAGAAAATTAAATAATAGAAGTATATTGGAAAGTTTTTTCAAATTGTATTCTCTGTCTAAATCATGAATGTCTAATTATGACTTTACTGTCCCTGTAAATTGACATGCTCTATCTGAATCATACAAAAACAATTGTCCCTTTGCTGCCCATTTAATTAAAATATTTTAAAGTGTCATAGTAGTAAACAAGTGTATATTCTTTCATACTAATTATATAAAAAAATTTAGACCACTGACTTTTAATGTAGAATTTAAATCAGTTTAATGTCTTCAGCACTAGAAATAGATTTCTCAGAGTGATCTAATTTGAATTTATATCAGATTACATATAAACAGCCTTAAAAGAGTAGTTGTCATACCCCAAAAAAATAATCAAGCATACCTGAGAAAACACAAAATACAAGAGTCGGTATCTGATAATATATATATATGTATATTAAAAAAAATAATAATAACTGTGTTGATTAGTAAACTTACAAATTTAAGGTAGACGTAATAACTTCCTGAGACTGGTGAGCTTTGGTAAATTATTTTCCTTATCAATCAATCAAACAGACTAAAAAGAATTCAATAAAATCTTATACTGAGTAAAATTAAATATGTGATTCATGCTGTTTTCCATAAGAAACAACCACACAAGTTATAAGTTGTTTTGTTTTTTTGGAAACCAAATATCATTCGCTGGGTTATTATTATTTTTTTGCAAACCAAATACTTTACAGTTTTTTTCTTCCTTTTTATTTTAACAGAAATTACAGTGGTTATTGAATATTTTGCTTTCAATATTGTTTTCCAATGTAAAATGTACTGTGTTTTCACATTTTTAAAAATCAAAAGTATATTTTCCTTGAACAAAAATCGCCAATTTAATCCTATTGTAAATGTTATATAATTTATCGTTCTTTTAAACATATTTATGCTGTTGATACTATATATAAACATACATTTCAGTGCTTTTCATTGAGTCACATAAACAGTTCATATATTTCTTATAGTTTATTAATATAGTTTATATTAATTATAGTGTTTGTAATGCATCTAAGCCTCTCTAGTTTAGTCTGCTTTTAGATTCAAATAATTTTCTACCATTCTAGGACCAGATTAAGGGGCATATTTATCAAACTCCGTATGGCGCTTGATGCTCCGCCAGAAACACAAGTTATGAAGCAGCGGTCTAAAGACAGCTGCTCCATAACCTGTGCGCCTGCTCTGAGGCTGCGGACAGACATCACCAGAAATAAACCCGATCAAATAGGATCTGGTTGATTGACACCCGCTGCTAGCGGCCAATTGGCCGCGAATTTGCAGGGGATAGCATTGCACCAGCAGTTTACAAGAACTGCTGGTGCAATGATAAATGCGGACAGCGTATGCTGTCTGCATTTATCGATGTGCCACGGACATGATCTGCAATATCAGATCATGTCTGCTCGCACAATGATAATTCGGCCCCTAAGGGGCCCATTTATCAAACTCCGTATGGAGCTTGAGGGCCCGTGTTTCTGGCGAGCCTGCAGGCTCGCCAGAAACAGCAGTTATGAAGCAGCGGTCTATAGACCGCTGCTCCATAACCCTGTCCGCCTGCTCTGAGCAGGCGGACAGACATCACCGAAAATCAATCCGAACGAGTACGATCCGGTTGATTGACACCTCCCTGCTGGCTGCCGATTGGCCACAAATCTGGAGGGGGTGGCGTTGCACCAGCAGCTCACAAGAGCTGCTGGTGCAATGCTGAATTCAGAGAGTGCATTGCTCTCCGCATTCTGCAAGGTCTGGCGGACCTGATCCGCACTGTCGGATCAGGTCCGCCAGACCTTTGATAAATATCCCCCTAAGAGTGATGTACTATTGTTTGCTCACGAGCAAAATGGGGTTTTCGCTGCTGTTTGCGCACAAGTTAAGTTCCGCTCATATTATAAGTTGAAAGTAAATTCAAACACGTGAGCGCAGTTGAGATTTACACTAGAATGATTACTGCAACCTCGGAGCTCTGGTTAACTGCTACGCTAGTTAAAAAAAGTGTCACAAAACACATAAAAATACAGTTACACTAATAATAAAATGATTAAAAAAAGTATTTAAAAAATATTGCACTTCTAGCAGTGTTAAAGCTCAAACACGAGCGCAAACTTCTGCTCCACTCGTAATCTAGCCTCAAATGATTAAAATCAGATAACAGAAAAACAAACAGAAATTTGAAATAGATGCTTTAATGGTTAATATTTTTTAGACTCAGATGAGTACCAAAAATACTGATTTATTAGATTTTTGCAGAGGGCATCCAAGAGTGAATGATAAGTAATTTCTTATTACAGTGCATCCAATAAAAATGAAAAAATGATCAGAAATAAAATCTTTATTTAATTCAGTTGATGTAAATAATGCTTCTTTTTGTGTATTTCCTTAGAAAATAAATGTAAACCAATATAAATAAAACAATATATTGTATTGGTTGAACCACAATGATTACAGTATACAACAGACGTGAGTACACCCCAGTGCAATATCACTTAAATGTCAAATGATTCAAAATTGTATAACCTAATAGTAACTGCATTACATCTACGTTTTACAGTAGGTTATTTGCTCTTTGTTAAATTAAAAACTAACAGTTTAGATTTACTACATTAAAAATTCTGGCCCCAAAGCAGGAAAACATTGCAACAAAAGTTTTTTCCAATACTTTGCATGTCCACCTTTATTTTATATGACAGACTCAATCCTCCTTGGCATGGAGGAAACCAGTGTCGTACAAATTTCTGGGGAGATGTTCTGACCATTCTCTTTTAAATACCTCAAAGGTGTTCTACTGGATTCAAGTCAGGTGACATACTTGGCCAGGTCATAGTTTTCACTTGTTTCTCCTTTAGAAACTCCTTTGTGATTTTGGTAGTGTGCTTTGGATCGTTATCATGCTGGAATATTCATCCTCTGTCAAACTTCTGGAGACTGGGAGTCATCTTGTCAACCAGTATTTTGGTATATTGCAGGCATTCATGGTGCTATCTATAAATGCCATCTCCCCAACACCTTTTGCAGTCATGCAGCCCTATTCCGTCACACTCCCACCTTCATGACTCACTGTTGGGACTATGCAATCACTGTAATAATCCTGACCAGGTTCACACCAAACATGCTGCACCCCATCTGAGCCGAAAAATTGTATCTTGTTCTTGGCCATCATACCAAATAATGTGCTCCCAGTATTCATCAGACTTTTCATGTTGTTTAGCAAAGTTTAATCCTGCAGTTTTTGTGCCAAAGAGCAAGCAATGTTTTTTCCTTGGATGCTGTCCATAGACGTTGACATTATGCAATGTCCTTAGCACTGTCTGAGCTGTCACATTAACTCCAATTTCTAGCGATAATCCTTGAACCAAATCGAAAGCACTTGCCTTGACGCAAATCTGAAGCACTTGGCTGTTGCCTGTTTTTCAGAGCTAGATTGTGCAAGTAGCGCACTGTCCGTGGCGTCATTTTAGGAGGAGAGCCACTGCGGATCAGATTTTTGGCACTGTATATCGATTTATACCTCCTGATTACTGCTGCAACTGCGTTTTGACTGATTTTTAGTTGGTCACCAATATTCCTGTATCCTTTTCCATCTATGTGAAGTCTCACAAATCACACAATCAGATTTTTCAATTCCTCTGGCAATTATTTTCCATGTGGGGACATAATGCAAACTTGCAGATAGACACAGCCCATTGGTCAAAAAATTAGACTGGTCTGGTAACTATGTTCATGCAGTTAGGCTAATTGGAAATCATAGGTGTACTCAATTTTGTTTCAGTGATCTAACTTGTGTGTCAGTGACCAAAGGTGTATTCACTTTTATTGCATTAAGTTTCTACTTTGGGGCCTGTATTTTCAATATAATCTTTCTAAAGTATTTGGTTTTGATTATTTATAATAGGAGATACTCTACTTGTCAACTTAGAAATAAAACAATTATTGAGAGGTGATACAATTTTGAATGATTTGATATTTAAGTGATATTGCTCAGGAGTGTACTCACTTCTGTTGTATACTGTATATATTTTAGTATATTGCAAGCATCACTACATGTATAATAGATGATTTTAAGTTAAAAGTAGTCATAATTTTTTTTACTCTTTTAACTATTTATGAAAAAAATAATTCTGACCTAATTTATAAATGTAATATAATTAATAGGGGATGCAGGAGATACCTGTTCTCATTTGTATGCTAATTACATTCTTTGAAACAGATAGCTATACCCAGAATGAAATGTACAATTTTAACCCCTTAATGACCGCAGCATTTTTCCATTTTCTGTCCGTTTGGGACCAAGGCTATTTTTACATTTCTGCAGTGTTTGTGTTTAGCTGTAATTCTCCTCTTACTCATTTACTGTACCCACACATATTATATACCGTTTTTCTCGCCATTAAGTGGACTTTCTAAAGATACCATTATTTTCATCATATCTTATAATTAACTATAAAAAAAATTATATAATATGAGGAAAAAAATGGAAAAAACCCACTTTTTCTAACTTTGACCCCCAAAATCTGTTACACATCTACAACCACCAAAAAACACCCATGCTAAATAGTTTCTAAATTTTGTCCTGAGTTAAGAAATACCCAATGTTTACATGTTCTTTGCTTTTTTTGCAAGTTATAGGGCCATAAATACAAGTAGCACTTTGCTATTTCCAAACCCCTTTTTTTCAAAATTAGCGCTAGTTACATTGGAACACTAATATCTTTCAGGAATCCCTGAATATCCCTTGACATGTATATATTTTTTTTTATAAGACACCCCAAAGTATTGATCTAGGCCCATTTTGGTATATTTCATGCCACCATTTCACTGCCAAATGCAATCAAATAAAAAAAATTGTTCACTTTTTCACAATTTTGTTCACAAACTTTAGGTTTCTCACTGAAATTATTTACAAACAACTTGTGCAATTATGGCATAAATGGTTGTAAATTCTTCTCTGGGATCCCCTTTGTTCAGAAATAGCAGACATGTATGGCTTTTGTTGTTGCTTTTTGGTAATTAGAAGGGCGCTAAATGCCACTGCGCACCACACGTGTATTATGCCCCGCAGTGAAGGGGTTAATTAGGGAGCATGTAGGGAGCTTCTAGGGTTAATTTTTGCTTTAGTGTAGTCTAGTAGACAACCCAAAGTATTGATCTAGGCCCATTTTGGTATATTTCATGCCACCATTTCACCGCCAGATGCGATCAAATTAAAAAAAAACGTGAAATTTTTCACAATTTTAGGTTTCTCACTGAAATCATTTACAAACAGCTTGTGCAATTATGGCACAAATGGTTGTAAATGCTTCTCTGGGATCCCCTTTGTTCAGAAATAGCAGACATATATGGCTTTGGCGTTGCTTTTTGTTAATTAGAAGGCCACTAAATGCCGATGCGCATCACACGTGTATTATGGCTAGCAGTGAAGGGGTTAATTATGTAGCTTGTAGGGAGCTTGCAGGGTTAATTTTAGCTTTAGTGTAGAGCTCAGCCTCCCACCTGAAACATCAGACCCCCTGATCCCTCCCAAACAGCTCTCTTCCCTCCCCCACCTCACAATTGTCCCCGCCATCTTAAGTACTGGCAGAAACTCTGCCAGTACTAAATTAAAAGCTATATTTGTGGGTTTTTTTAGTTTTTTTTTTAGCATATTTACATATGCTGCTTTGTAGTATCCCCCTTAGCCCCCAACCTCACTGATCCCACACCAAACAGCTCTCTAACCCTCCCCCTCTGCCTTAGCTGGCGCCATCTTGGGTACTGGCAGCTGTCTGCCAGTACCCAGTTTAGTAAAAAAAGAATTTTTTTTTTTTAAAATCCCCTTTTCTGTAGTGTAGCTGTCCCCCCCCAACCTCCCACCAGTTGCAGATTACTTAGAAAAATTATTATTTTATTATTTATGCTAGCTATTTCAGATTTTTCTTTTCTGTAGTGCAGCGGTTCCCTCCCGCTCCCGCCCCGTGCACGCGCCCCCCCCCCCCCCCCCCCGTGCACGCGCGCGCTCACATGCGCGCCCCCGTCGCTCCCGCCCCCGATCCCGCCCCCCTGCACATTACACGGCGCATCGATGGCCGCCCACCCGCCTCCCAAGTCCGCTCCCACCCACCAACGATACCGGCCATCGATGTCCGGTGCAGAGAGGGCCACAGAGTGGCTCTCTCTGCACCGGATGGCCATTTAAGGTTATTGCAGGATGCCTCCATATCGAGGCATCACTGCAATAACCGGAAAGCAGCTGGAAGCGAGCAGGATCGCTTCCAGCTGCTTTCCACACCGAGGACGTGCAGGGTACGTCCTCAGGCGTTAACTGCCTTTTTTTTGAGGACGTACCCTGCACGTCCTCGGTCGTTAAGGGGTTAAACAGCTTTCCAATGTACTTCTATTATCAAATGTGCTTCATTCTCTTTGTATCCTTTGTTGAAAGAACAGTAATGCACTACTGTGAGCTAGCTGAACACATCTAATAAGCCAATGGCAAGAGGCAAATGCCCAGTCATCAATTAACAGCTAGCTCCCAGTGCTGCTCCTGAGACTACATACTGTAGCTATGTTTTTCTACAAAACATTCCAAGAAACCAAAGCAAATCAAATAATGAGTATAAACTGGAAAGTTGTTTAAAAATTCCATGCTCTATCTACATCATGAAAGTTTTATTTTGATTTTTATTGTTCTTTAACTCACATACAAAAAGCAGCAAAAAGAACATAAAAGGGAGTTTTTTGTTTATTGGCCAAGAAATGATAAACCCAAGTGTCCCATACCAGCATCTCAAGTGCTAACCTCAGCCTTTCTTGATGGCTTTTAATAATGTTTATGAATCAGTTGTGTGTAATTGAGAAACGCGTTGCTTGTGCTACTTGTTGTTCACATGTTTAAATAGGATTTTATTGGAATATACTAAAGAACCTGCTGCTATAGCTTCGTGGTGAATCTTACTGATCAAAAGATCCTTGTTCTATTGTGCTGAGAGGCTGTGAGCTCTCAGCTTGTTAGGACAGCACCAGGATGTGCCCTACACTTTTTTTTATTGTATCTTTCCTGATTTCTACATTGTTATTAAGATTTCACACTATCGATTTTTATATTTCCCGCCTTCTAACTTTGTGTTCTTATTAACGCTGGGTAGCGTAGAGAAATGGTCACGATGATAACCACCATTAAAAAAATAATAAGAAAAAATCCACATTTGAAGAAAAATAAAGTACTAATAATGTACTTGTAATCCTCTGCTGATTGATTTTTTTAATGGTGGTTAGAAGGCGGGAAATATAAAAAAACTAACTTCCCACCCTTGTGCCTGCTCTTCAGTTTGTGAAAATGACAGTGCAGAGGGACAGAGAGTTAGAGCATTTCATCTATAAATAAGATAGGAATTTGCAAAAAGTTTAAGCGTCTGATGCTATTAAAGCAGTTTTTTTCTTACTTGGTTGTGATTAATTTGTGTCATTATTATACAATTGTGCTATAGTACTTTAATTTCTGTGGTATCCAAATAAAATATAGCCCTTTGTTATCATACATTTAAATTTACTTTCATATACTGAATATACTGACCAATCTCAATTGGACAATTAGACATGATCAAACCACTAAAATGCACAGTGTGTGTGTGTGTGTGTGTGTCTGTGTATGAGTGTGAAAGTGTGTTTGACAGTGTGTTTGTGTGTGAGAGTGTATGTGTGTAAGAGATTAAAGGCTAGATTTAGAGTTCTGCGTTAGCCGTCCAAACCAGCGTTAAGGGGTCCTAACGCTGGTTTTGGCCGCCCGCTGGTATCTAGAGTCAGTCAGGAAAGGGTCTAACGCTCACTTTCCAGCCGCAACTTTTCCATACCGCAGATCCCCTTACGCCAATTGCGTATTCCTATCTTTTCAATGGGATCTTCCTAACGCCGGTATTTAGAGTCTTGGCTGAAGTGAGCGTTAGAACTCTAACAACAAAACTCCAGCCGCAGAAAAAAGTCAGGAGTTAAGAGCTTTATGGGCTAACGCCGGTTCATAAAGCTCTTAACTGCTGTGCTCTAAAGTACACTAACACCCATAAACTACCTATGCACCCCAAAACCGAGGTCCCCCCACATCGCCACCACTATAATTAAATTTCTTAACCCCTTATCTGCCGACCGCACACCGCCGCAACCTACATTATCCCTATGTACCCCTAATCTGCTGCCCCTAACACCGCCGACACCTACATAATATTTATTAACCCCTAATCTGCCCCCCCCAACGTCGCCGCTACCTACCTACACTTATTAACCCCTAATCTGCCGACCGGACCTCGCCGCTACTATAATAAATGTATTAACCCCTAAAGCTAAGTCTAACCCTAACACCAACACCCCCCTAAGTTAAATCTAATTTTAATCTAACTAAATAAAATAAATCTTATTAAATAAATTATTCCTATTTAAAGCTAAATACTTACCTGTAAAATAAACCCTAATATAGCTACAATATAAATAATAATTATATTGTAGCTATTTTAGGATTTATATTTATTTTACAGGCAACTTTGTATTTATTTTAACCAGGTACAATAGCTATTAAATAGTTAATAACTATTTAATAGCTACCTATTTAAAATAATTACAAAATTACCTGTAAAATAAATCCTAACCTAAGTTACAATTAAACCTAACACTACACTATCAATAAATTAATTAAATAAACTACCTACAATTATCTACAATTAAATCAACTAAACTAAATTACAAAAAAAAACCCACTAAATTACAAAAAATAAAAAAAGAATACAAGAATTTTAAACTAATTACACCTACTCTAAGCCCCCTAAAAAAAATAACAAAGCCCCCCAAAATAAAAAAAATCCCTACTCTATTCTAAAATAAAAAGTTAACAGCTCTTTTACCTTACCAGCCCTTAAAAGAGCCTTTTGCGGGGCATGCCCCAAAGAAAACAGCTCTTTTGCATTTTAAAAAAACATACAATACCTGTTCCGATCAGCCAATAGAATGCGAGCTCAATCTGATTGACTGATTCAATCAGCCAATCCGATTGAACTTGAATCTGATTGGTTGATTCAATCAGCCAATCAGATTTTTCCTACCTTAATTCCGATTGGCTGATAGAATCCTATCAGCCAATCGGAATTCGAGGGACGCCATCTTGGATGATGTCCCTTAAAGGAACCTTCATTCGTCGGGAGTCGCCGGAAGAAGAGGATGGATCTGCGTCGGCTGCTTCAAGATGCTCCCGCTCCGTGCCGGATGGATGAAGATAGAAGACGCCGCCTGGATGAAGATGTCTACCGGTCCGGATGTCCTCTTCTTGCCGGATAGGATGAAGACTTCGGAGCCTCTTCTGGACCTCTTCTTGCCGGATAGGATGAAGACTTTGGACCCTCTTCTGGACGGATCGGTGATACCCAGCGTGGTGAAGATAAGGTAGGGAGATCGTCAGGGGCTTAGTGTTAGGTTTTTTAAGGGGGGGTTGGGTTAGATTAGGGGTATGTGGGTGGTGGGTTGTAATGTTAGGGGGGGTATTGTATGTTTTTTTAAAATGCAAAAGAGCTGTTTTCTTTGGGGCATGCCCCGCAAAAGGCCCTTTTAAGGGCTGGTAAGGTAAAAGAGCTGTTAACTTTTTATTTTAGAATAGGGTAGGGCATTTTTTTATTTTGGGGGGCTTTGTTATTTTTTTAGGGGGCTTAGAGTAGGTGTAATTAGTTTAAAATTCTTGTATTCTTTTTTTATTTTTTTGTAATTTAGTGTTTGTTTTTTTTTGTAATTTAGTTTAGTTGATTTAATTGTAGATAATTGTAAGTAGTTTATTAAATTAATTTATTGATAGTGTAGTGTTAGGTTTAATTTTAACTTAGGTTAGGATTTATTTTACAGGTAATTTTGTAATTATTTTAAATAGGTTGTTATTAAATAGTTATTAACTATTTAATAGCTATTGTACCTGGTTAAAATAAATACAAAGTTGCCTGTAAAATAAATATAAATCCTAAAATAGCTACAATGTAATTATTCGTTATATTGTAGCTATATTAGGATTTATTTTACAGGTAAGTATTTAGCTTTAAATAGGAATAATTTATTTAATAAGATTTATTTTATTTCATTAGATTAAAATTAGATTTAATTTAGGGGGGTGTTAGGGTTAGGGTTAGACTTAGCTTTAGGGGTTAATACATTTATTATACTAGCGGTGAGGTCCGGTCGGCAGATTAGGGGTTAATAAGTGTAGGTAAGGTAGCGGCAACGTTGGGGGGGGGGGCAGATTAGGGGTTAATAAATATAATATAGGGGTCGGCGATGTTAGGGGCAGCAGATTAGGGGTACATAGCTATAATGTAGGTTGCGGCGGTGTACGGAGCGGCAGATTAGGGGTTAATAATATAATGCAGGGGTCAGAGATAGTGGGGGCAGCATATTAGGGGTTAATAAGTGTAAGGTTAGGGGTGTTTAGACTCGGGGTTCATGTTAGGGTGTTAGGTGCAGACTTAGGAAGTGTTTCCCCATAGGAAACAATGGTGCTGCGTTAGGAGCTGAACGCTGCTTTTTTGCAGGTGTTAGGTTTTTTTACAGCTCAAACTGCCCCATTGTTTCCTATGGGGGAATCGTGCACGAGCACGTTTTTGAAGCTGGCCGCGTCCGTAAGCAACGCTGGTATTTAGAGTTGAAGTGGCGGTAAATTATGCTCTACGCTCCCTTTTTGGAGCCTAACGCAGCCCTTCAGAGAACTCTAAATACCAGCGTTGTTTAAAAGGTGCGGGGGAAAAAAACATGCATAGCTAACGCACCCCTTTGGCCGCAAAACTCTAAATCTAGGTGTAAGAGAGTTAAAAAGTGTGTTTGTGTGTAAGAGTGAAAAAGTGTGTGTGTGTGTGTGTGTTTCAGAGAGAGTGCGTATGTGTGAAAGTATGTGTGTTTAATTGTGTATGTGTGTGAGAGAGAGACAGAAAGAGAGAGAGAGAAAGTGCATAATAGAGAGAGAGTGAAAGAGAATTTATGTGAGTGAGAGGAGAGAAAAAAGCTTGTGGTGTGTGAGAGAGAGTGAAAGAGAGTGTGTGTCGTGTGATAGAGTGTGAGAGAGGGTGAAAGAAAGTCTGTGTGAGAGAGTGAAAGAGAATATGTGAGAGAGTGTGTGAGAGAATGAAAGAGTGTCAGAGTGTAAAATAGTGTATGTGAGAGTTAAAGGGTGTGTGTGAGAAAGAGTGAAAGAGTGTGTGTTGTGTGATAATGTGTGAGAGAGAGGGTGAAGGAGAGTGTGTGTGAAAGAGAGGAAAAAAATGTGTGAGAGAGTGAAAGTGTGTGTGTGAGAGTGTGTGATAGTGTGTGAGAGAGAGGGCAAAACAGAGTGTGTGTGTGAGAGAGAGCGAAACAGAGTATGTGAGAGTGTGTGAGAGAGAGAATGAAAGAGTGTTTGAAAGAGTGAAAGTGTGTGAAAGAGTGAGAGTATGTGGGGGAGAGTGTGACAGTGTGAGAGTCTGTGTGTGAGAGTGAAAGTGTGTGTGGGAGAGAGAGTGAAAGATCATGTGTGTGTGAGGAAGAGAGAGAGAGTGAAAGTGTGTGTGCGTGTATAAGTGTGAGAGAGAGAGTGAAAGTGTGTGTGAGAGAGAGAGAGAGAGAGAGAAAGAGAGAGAGTGGAAGAGTGTGTATGTGTGAGAGAGTGAAAGAGTGTGTGTATGTGTGTGAGAGAGAGAGAGAGAGAGAGAGAGAGAAAGTGTGTGAGTGAGAGAATGTGTGTGAGAGAATAAATGAGTGTGTGTGCGTGTAAGTGTGAGAGAGAGAGAGAGAGAGAGAGAGAGAGAGAGAGTGGAAGAGTGTGTATGTGTGAGAGAGTGAAAGAGTGTGTGTATGTGAGAGAGAGTGAGAGAGAGAGAGAGAGAGAGAGAGAGAGAAAGTGTATGAGTGTGTGAGTGAGAGAATGTGTGTGAGAGAATAAATGAGTGTGTGTGCGTGTGAAAGTATGTGTGTGTGTGTGTGACAGAGAGAGAGAGAGAGAAAGAGAGAGAGAAAGTGTATGAGTGTGTGTATGTGTGTGTGAGAGAGAGAGAGAGAGAGAGAGAGAGAAAGTGAATGAGTGTGTGAGTGAGAGAATGTGTGTGAGAGAATAAATGAGTGTGTGTGTGTGTGTGTGTGTGTAAGATTGGGAATGCCTGTGCAAAGTTTTATATGTATATTATTACTGTTATAAAATGTTTACGTTTGACTACAATCGAGTGCGCACACTTGGCCAAAAATTGCACAGGTAAACATTTTTGCTTACAATGCTAAAAAATAAATAAATTAAAGGAAGCATTGCAAATTGAACGATAACTTTCTGTTAGTGCACTTCATCAGATCTTAGAAGAACTTACTATTAATGCTCATTTTAAGTTCTGCTCTTTTATATTAATATCAGAAACATTTTTGTAACCCTGCATAGCACGGCAAAATCAATCTACAAATAAAGATAAAAAACAATAATGTTGTAAACGGATAACTCAAGTGTTACGCTACTATTTAGTTCCTGCTACACAAAAAATGTAATGAATGAAAACATAAAATGTAAATACATAACATAAAGATACGATTCCCCAAATAATAAGATCTCTCTACAATAAAAAAAAAAGTGAAAATATGCTGATTTCTACTTATCTGTGTAAAATGTTTATGTTATGGAAACTTTGTGCTAATCCTGGCTTGTCAGATAGTATTTAAGATTGCATGAATTATAATCCTCGTACATTTACATTAAAAACAAAATGAATGAAATCTGGGGAATATAGAAGGGACAAGTAATTGATCTTACCTCCATTGTGATTTTTTTTCTGCAGTAGTGAAAATTAACACACAAGGCCCTGATGATCGAAGTGATGCAAAGCGGCAATGTCGAGAAAGCCGAAGAAATATTCAAAAGTGCCGACATTACTGTTTAAAGGCGAGAGGCGTTTTACTATACGTCGCAATCGGCACCGACATTGGTGATGTAAAGTAAAGGATCCCTTTTAAATATATAGCACCGAGCCTAATAAATATACCCATGTACCCCTAAACTGACATAACCCACAACCGCAAACTAACCATACACTACTTAACCCCTAAACCACCAATAACCCACCACAATAAACTTCCTAGCCTATTAACCCCTATACCTCCATAAACCACCACCAGAAACAGACCCTAACCTTTTAGCCTGTAAACCATCACAACCTCCAATGCAAACACCCCCTAACCTATGAACCCCTAAACTGTCACCCTTACCAAAAAAAAAAAATCTATTAACCCCTAATCTATTAACACATAAACCGCCACAATGTACCCAACGTAAATACTCCTTAACCTATTAAACCCTAAACCGCCACAACTCCCATCTCAAACTAGCCTATAACTACTTAACTACCTAACCCTCAGTTAACAGTTAACCCTCCCAAAACCCCTAACCGAGTCCTCTTAGTTACACAAAATAACAAACACTAACATTTTAAAAAAAAAATTACAAAAAAAATAACAAAGCACTACAAAAATAAAAAAACAGATATGCCTATCCAAAAACTAACTATCCCCTTAAATAAAAGCCCACTCCAAAATAAAAAAACCCTATACTAACACTATAACCTACTCTAAAAATTGCCCTGCAAAGGGCATTTTGCAGGGCATTGCCCTAAAGTGATGAAGCTCTTTTATATGGTACAAAAATCTAAAACCAAAAAAACCTATACTAAAAAAAAGATTTGTAGGGCATTGCCCTAAAGTAATTTCAGCTCTTTTGAAAAAACCTTACTCTAAGGGGCCCATTTATCAAGCTCTGTAAGGAGCTTGTGGGCCCGTGTTTCTGGCGAGTCTTCAGACTCACCAGAAACAGCAGTTGTGAAGCAGCGGTCACAAAGACCGCTGCTCCATAACCCTGTCCACCTGCTCTGAGCAGCAGGCAGACAGGAATCGCCAGAATTCAACCAGATCAAGTACGATCGGGTTGATTGACACCCCCTACTGGCGGCCAATTAGCCGTGAGTCTGCAGGGGGCGGCGTTGCACTAGCAGCTCTTGTGAGCTACTGGTGCAATGCTGAATACGGAGAGCGTATTGCTCTCCATATTCAGCGAGGTCTTACGGACGTGATCCGCACTGTTGGATCAGGTCCACAAGACCTTTGATAATAATTCGGCCTCTAAAAAACAAAACAAAAAAAATCACAACTTTAAACTCCAAAGTTTCTACTCACCCAACTTGGCTCCTAATTGATCAGCCCCGGCATTGCTCTTCTTCTTCTTTCTTGAAGATGGAAGAAGAGGACCACCGCCATGAAGATAAAGAGGACCGTGCCATGAAGATGAAGAGGACAGCTGTCATGAAGATGAAGAGGAGTGCCGCAATGAAGATAAAGAGGACCGCCGCCATGAAGATGAAGAGGACCGCTGCCATGAAGATGAAGAGGACCACAGCCATGAAGATAAAGAGGACCGCCGACCATGAAGATGAAGAGGACTGCTGCCATGAAGATAAAGAGGACTGCTGCCATAAAGATGAAGGGGACCACTGCCATGAAGATGAAGAGGACCGCCGCCATGAAGATAAAGAGGACTGCCGCCATGAAGATAAAGAGGACCGCCGCCATGAAGATAAAGAGGACCTCCGCCATGAAGATAAAGAGGACAGCAGCCATGAAGATAAAGAGGACTGCCGCCATGAAGATAAAGAGGACCACTGCCATGAAGATGAAGAGGACAGCTGCCATGAAGATGAAGAGGACTGCCGCAATGAAGATGAAGAGGACCACCGCCATGAAGAGGACCGCCACCATGAAGATTATGAGGATTACCCCGGAGGACTACATGTAGTGCGCTCCCACTCGGGGTAAAGCTGTAAGCTGCTTTATCCAGTGCTGTAGAACGCTTCATGTAGTTGAATGGCGTGATCGGTCTTGCTGTGATTAAACAGTGTGAAAGGGAACGTAAGTAAAGTTTTGTTGGTTAAAACATTGTTAATATGCCTCCTTATTTGCAGGCATCGCTAGGTTAATGTTACATAATTCTACACATAGTGCACTCTATCTATGCTCTCTGCTGAATAGCATTGAAAGGCTGTTGAATCCAATTAGTGAGTCTTTTGTAACTAGCGAAGCCTTTAATGCAGCCCAGATCGTGATGTCATTTTACTGTTCCTGCTGTATGATATAGAAAGGGGTCAGGAGGATATTTGCAGCTTAATCTAAGGTAAGACATTAAGATGACTAAGGTACAGACTGTCCCTTTAATATAAGCAGGTGGGAATATCCAACATGATATATGCAAAAACTAGACTCTTGAAAGAACTCTGGAAGGCTCTTAAAAAGGAATGTTAGAAGCCTACATTACTTATATCCCAAGACATTTCTGTAACAGTAGGACTGAGTAATAAAGATAAAAATATCAACACATATTAAGTTTATCAGCTTTGTCTTATACTTCTATTGTTGCTTGCGGTCTTAAAATTACAAACGGTAA